>NC_052511.1:37253259-37553259 GCF_014356525.2 Nilaparvata lugens | reverse complement strand
CGGTTTATCTTCTTAACTTTAGTACAGAATTGCACACCATAATCAATTATTGTATTGCTAGAAGGTGACTCTAAAACATTAAACTCACTCTTTCAAAAATCGTGAGAAACCTATAAACCCAGACTTTCCCTTTCTTATTAGCTGCATCAGAAAGTTAGAAATTTGCAAATTATAGATGAAATAACTGAAATAATGCCAGGTGAACATTATTGCCGTGTTTGGGATGGTCGTGAGCATATAGCATACATTATCGCACCGCTTTATACCGTACAATACTTGTACTAAAGAAATTCAATGGTCAAGCTATTATTATAACTGTCTACCCTCTCCATTGTGATAGTCCGTGAACAATTCTAGTAAGGTACAGTGGTACTACAGTATACTATAATTTTGTATAGTAAGCTACTATAGTTTAGTGTGGAAGCGACAATAGATAGTAACTACAGTAGATAGATAGTAAGTGCTACAATAGATGAGACCATGGCTATTGTAAGATTGTAGGCCATTACTAGTTTCACTTCAAACTGTCAGCATTGGATGAATGGGAAGCTTTGATGTTCTTATATGAGGAATGCTGACAGTTGTATAGATGTGGTTATAATGGAGAGACTGTATTGCACTATTATGGTCATAGAAATGTATATTTATATATATTCACTTAATCTTAGAAACATGTATTTCCTCTTTTTTAGTTGTCGTAGTATAGATGAATGAGTAGGTTCGCTTGGGATGTCGATCCTTGGGGAAAATGTTGAACTTCTCAATTTCTTCATAATTTGGAAATCTAAATAATTCAGTAATCACTTAATATTTTATTGCCCGAGCGAAGTGAGGTGTAAGATTCAAGTCGACGGTTTGGAATTTCTCTGAATGTTTATATGTTAATATGTTGCGCATTTACGGCGAAACGCGGTAATAGATTTTCATGAAATTTGACAGGTATGTCCCTTTTTTAATTGCGCGTTGACGTATATACAAGGTTTTTGGAAATTTTGCGTTTCGAGGATAATATGAAAGGAAAAAGGAGCCTCCTTCATACGCCAAAAAGAGTAAAAATCAGACTTAAGAATTATTCATCATAAATCAGCTGACAAGTGATTACACAGATGTGTGGAGAAGCCAGTCTATTGCTGTATTTCCATAAGGTCTATTAGTTTCAATCAGGTACTTGTGGATGAGAATACTGCGTGAGGTCTACTGTTCACAAAACAACATAGAGTAGTTCTGTGAACAGTAGACCTCACGCAGTATTCTCATCCAAAAGTACCTGATTGAAACTATAGACCTAACCATAGACCTTATGGTCTATAAACAGCATAAATTAGTTCTGTGAACAGTAGACCTCACGCAGTATTCTCATCCACAAATACCTGATTGAAACTATAGACCTTATGGAAATACAGCAATAGACTGGCTTCTCCTCACATCTGTGTAATCACTTGTCAGCTGATTTATGATGAATAATTCTATAGTCTGATTTTTACTCTAAAATTGGCGTATGAAGGAGGCTCCTTTTTCCTTTCATAGTATCCTTGAAATGCAAAATTTCCAAAAACCTTGTACATACGTCGACGCGCAATTAAAAAAGGAACATACCTGTCAAATTTCATGAAATTCTATTACCGCGTTTCGCCGTAAATGCGCAACATATAAGCATTTAAAAATTTAGAGAAATGCCAAACCGTCGACTTGAATCTTGGACCTCACTTCGCTCGGTCAATGATAAGATATACATATCTTAAGATGGTAATAAGATGTGTTAAGAGGAAAAAGAAGAAGAAGAAGTCCAAGTAGAAGAAGAAGAAGTTTAAGTAGAAGAAGAACTAGAAGAGGAGGAAGAGGAATAAGAAGATAAAAGGAGCCCCGCCCACCGCCTTCTTGATTTGGGCAGTAGGTGACATCAACTAGCAGTCAGATAAAAAGAGGAGGATTCAAGGATTGTCAATACCAAATACTGCACTGCTTCTCAGCTGAGGTATTCAGGACACCACCGCAGTCTGTGTCAGTTCTGCTTTTCTCCTCATTCTTCTTCTTCGCCTCCTTCGTTTTCGACTCCTTCTTCTTTTTGGCTTCGTCCTCTTCTCTTTTCACTGCTCTGTTACAAGTGTATTTCACTGATTGTTTCTCATCGCTTCCATTTCTACTTCTACTCTTCAACCTTTCTATCTTTTTCTGATCCTTATTACTTTTCGATGCATTTCTGTTGTCTCTTCCACCCTTCTTCTTCCTTATTTTTTTCTTCTTCCAGCTCTTCTAACTCCTCCACTTCTTCCTTTTCATGCTTTCTTCTGTATCCTTTCTATCAACGCTTCTCCACTGTATCGTTTACATCCTCCTCTATTTCTTCTCTCTCTTCCTTCCTTGCAGTTACTTCTACAATCTGTATTATCAAAAGGTTAAGATGGGAATGCACAAGAATGAAATTATTCCTCAAAACGGTGAAAACAGGTTGTTAGATCTGCCCGGAATATCTGGTTATTATTTCGTATTTTTTTACATGTTTTCGCAGTTTTTTTACACACTTTTTACACGTTGTCTGAGATTGGACTCTGGGCTACTGTATGATCTGCGATGCATAATTTGCAGTTGAAGCAAATTTATGAATAAGTGATGATGAGATTCCTGCAAGCAGCTCGCTTTATTCAAATTTGGCCCCCAATTTGTGAAAACTGACTCGACGGAATTTCCTAATTTATGATGGATGCACATCCTAATTTTTTTGCTGCTGAATTGTGGATCTTGGTTCAAGGCGTAGGCTACTACACCATTTCAATTTTATCTTGAAAAATAAAATAAATTGATTAATAATAATTAATAATAATAATAATAAATAATAACTATCAATAAATAAATGAATAATTATTAATTTTTTGTATTTTCAAGTTCAATGCACTGTGAATCGAAATTGAAGTACAGTGTATTGGGAATGAGAATTACTCATTTCTCCAATAAACTATTTCATTTTTCAAGATAATAGAATTTTAAACGAATTAGAAGATATATAACTACAGAATTATGAGACATAAAATTGGATATGAGAATTGCAATTTATTTGTTAAATTATAAATTTTATAATAAATTATGAGTTTCTTTATCTTACTGTTAGACCTTTAATAAATGCAAACGCACAATACTTGAGAAAACAAAATAATTTACCTGTCATTAAATTAGCAAAGATCAGCGACTAGATGGTACAAATCATTGTGATGAAAATTAATTTGAATCATGCAGTCCTTGAAATGAATGAAAGTAGGTCTTTTTCATTGACTCTTTCCAAAATTTGCTGTGTTGAAAATTTTTGACACAGATAATTTGGAAGCTAAATTTAGAACATTCATTCATAAATGTTGTATTACAATAGTTAGTAGTGAAATTGATCTCAGTTTTGTAATATGAGTATTCTATATCAAACGATTAAACTAACTGTTTCCAAGATTTTCATAGTGGGCCTACATTTGATTGAAAACTCTGATTCTCTAGAATATTCCATATCATGCACTTTGAACTCTCTATAGTGAATTACAATGTTCTTTGAATTTTAAATATCTGTATTAAAAACTAGATTTTTGAAGAGTTTCAAACTTATTACAAGAGTTCTTGTAATAAAACTCTTCAAGAGTTTCATACTATTACATACTGTCACAGAGAGGGAGACATAAGGAACTTTTTATTCATGACACTATTAGACAGTTCAGTTTGAAAATCTTAAAATATCTCCTGATTGTTATGGCTTTTCCAAACTCGGGTAATGCACCTAAAATAGGTGTAGAAGTCGAGGAGTACAAGTACACATACATTGTTGTATGTGGTACTAGCATTCCTTTCAAGTAATCCCTCTGTTTCAGAAATTGTGTGCAGAACACTACATTGTCTAAACTGTTAAAGTACTAGTACATAAATAAACTATTGTAGGCCCACTTGTTTCTGCATGTGACTGTTGTTCACCTTGCTTATCTAAGCTAATCGTCGATTAATATTCGATGGGAGAATTGCCGAGTTTTAAAACGGTTTTTGCTATTTTTCGTGTGCAACCACCGTGTCTTCATTGGCCTTAATAGAGTTCGCTGAGAGTTTCCCATCTTTGTCATTCTTATGGCTTGTGCTCATATACTTCCACGACACTCAATTTGTATAAGTTTTGGGTGTTTTGTTTGTTTAGAATGGTTTTAAATTGTCAAATCCTCTATAGAGAGAGATTCACTTGTTTATTGACCGAGCGAAGTGAGGTCCAAGATTCAAATCGACGGTTTTGCATTTCTCTTTATGTTTAAATGTTTATATGTTGCGCATTTACGGCGAAACGCAGCAATAGATTTTCATGAAATTTTACAGGTATGTTCCTTTTTAAATGGCGCTTCAACGTATGTACAAGGTTTTTGGAAATTTTGAATTTCAAGGATAATATAAAAGGAAAAGTAGCCTCCTTCATACGCCAATATTAGAGTAAAAATCAGACTATAGAATTATTCATCATAAATCAGCTGTTGAGTGGATTATTAATTGCATGCCTCATTGAATGCAATTTTTCATGCACTATTGAATGAACTGTTGATTGCATGCATTAACGCGTGCAATTAATAACTAAAATAATATAGTATTGTCTCTCGACCTTTCTCTGCTTTGAACTTGGGCTTTCCTGTTGCCAGTATGTCTTGAAGGAGATCAGCTCTTGATGTTGGCATTTTGATACACCACCCCAACAGCCATTAGCAGTTTTCACACAGATATCTCGCCGACACACATACAGACAGGATTTACTCTGATGGACAGTATAAGAGGAGGCTGTGGTATATAACTGCGCGAGATATACTGTTCACAGAACTACTAGTTTTGTTTTGTTTTTGAATTGTCAAATCCTCCATAGAGAGTTTCACTTGTTTATATTTATTTATGTATTCGTAGATACAATCACAAATCATATAAATATGATTAGGTAGGAGCAACAGGCTAATAGTAACATGTTCAAAAGGACGCAGACTGCATCCTTGACATTTTTGGGCGAGTGCTCAAAATCAAATCTTGGAGTCATATGTGTATAGTATAAATCAAAATGTGTCTCTTATAGTCTAACCTAAATTTTTGGACTGTATTGTATATATTCTAATAGGATCAGTTTTTGATATTATCCTGTTGTTTCTCTCCGCAAGTGTGTTGTTTGTACTCAATTTAAACGAGAAAATAGTTGAATAATCCAACAGAAATGGAATCCCTGATGAATTCTATTATCAATACTTGAAAACATACATTGGATTGAATAGAATTCATCCTCGTTACCATTTGTGATGGTAACCACTGAATTCTCAATTGTTTTCCTGAAAACCTAGCGGAAAAATCATATATGATAAAGGATTTTACAATTGAATTCTTGTTATTAGGCCTACTCATGCCATGACCCACACTTTTTCCCTCTGTCGACATTACTAGAAGCCATAACTTGTCACGAAGGTGTCTCTCCCCTCTGATTTCAAGATGGTTTTTCAGCTCGATAAAAAGGAAAACGAGAATTTATTTGACTTGTTGAGGGAGATCGATCGTTGTAGAGTATTTGTGATTACATTTTTCGATAATTGATTGAAATATGGCATGATCTTTCAAGTTTGTATTGGATATTATATTATTGATAAGATATCAATGAAACTGAACTAAATTTCTAATATTGAGATAACTTAAACTAATAAAACCAATATAACTTGTAGTACCCTTTTCTTAAAACATTTTACAAACTGAAAAACAGTTTAACGACTAGTTTCGACCTACTTTGGCGATTTTCAAGTTAAAATGTCACATTTTGAAACTGGTCAAAGTAGGTTGAAACTAGTCGTTGAAATGTTTTAAAATGTTTCAAAGAATGGGTACTACAAGTTTTATATTGTTTTATTAATTTGAATAAAGTAGCCCATTTAAGTGAAGTGATTTTATGAGAAAACTCAATTTAAACATTTCTTTCTCTTATGATAAGCTGGATGTGAATCGGAACAGGTAATAGCCTAATCCCTGTTTGAAAGAAGAAGAATATTATATTGAAAACATAGATTTTTAAAATTAGAGGTAATAGATGGTGTGAATAAATAAAACCCCTCAACTAGCTGCAGCTCTTCAGAAGAGAGAGGAAGAAATACTAGACAATAGTAGGTCATCTCTGTTATTTTAAAATTTGTGATGATTCACCTGTAGCTGAGTTTTGGACTGCTTTTGGAACACAAGTTCAAATTTGGGTTTAGTGCAAATTGAGTTATTTTGAGGAAGCGTACGTGTAATGAAGTGAGATAGTTGTGTTGAAAACGAAGCAAGAAAAAATAGTAAGTTGGTTCATAGATGTGGATATTAAATGCATTCAGGATATTAAATCTTCAGGCACTCAATAAAAGTATCTTGAAATCTCTCAAGAATGAATTTATTAATAAAACCATAAATTAATTACTAATATAGGAAATTTCAAGTAAAAGAATCATATCAATAAGAGAATACTTGCCGATTGTAAAATTGTTATATCTAATGGATATTATTATGCTGCAATATTTTGCTCAACTCTTATCAACTTCATTTCGATAGAGTTCACTCTCCAACTAAATTTCATTTGTTCAAATATATTTTCAAAAGTATGGATCAATGAATAAATTGAACTCTACTTTCTATATTTCATTCTTGAACTTCATCTTCCAACTGAACTTCGTTCATTCTCCAACTATCTCTCAACTTAATTTCATTCTCCAACTTGACTTCATTTCGATAATTCTTTCTCCAACTGGATCTTCCAAGTCATCTTAATTTTTATACCCTATTATTCTTCAACTCTATCTTCCAACTTAACTTAATTTAAATATTTCATTCTCAAATCAACGTCGTCTCCAGCTTCATTCTCCAACTTTATCTTCCAAGTCAACTCCATTTCGATAATAACTTCATTCTCCAACTTTATCTCCCAACTTGAATTCATTTCAATATTTCATTCTTCAATTTCATCTCCCCACTTAACTTCATTTCAACATTTCATTCTCCAATTTCATCTCTCAACTCAACTTCATTCCTATACTTCAATTTTCCAACTTCACCTCCCAAAACTCTGGTTCTTTGAACTCTAGTGAACCTTAACTATAAATCCACTAAACCGAAATACTGCCATACCTGTTCAGTGAGTGATTCCAATTTAGTAGCCTACTCTGTTGAGCACAGGCGTCACTCTGCCATTGTAAAGGGCGTGGGTTTTATTAACAAATACTTTCCACACACACAAACACACTCACCACATAAATACTACACACAAACATAGAGAGACACAACACATTCACAAGCACACAACAGTTTATGTATACACAAATAACACAACACATTTACAGATATATCACTTCTGATATACCACATATATACACCTTGTAATATACATGTCACACATGTATAAAAAGTGGCAGACGCACGGTAATACACCTGCATGGTACTGCCTACACCCTTTGCCCTATAAGGCCTCTCACTCGGCCAGGCAAGGCCGCGAATGCTAAATACGTCGGCGTATAATACGGCGCGTGTATCCTATGCATCTACCCGAAATTATCATTGTTTTGGCTCTATAATGGCTTTGTTCAATTTCGATTGATTTATTTTCAAATACAATAATTTCAATAGAAACAATATTATACATAGTATATATTTTGAAATTCATCCAGGTATTAGCTATTTGATGAATATTCTTCAAATTGATGTTGAAAGTGTTCCTGGAGGAGTGATTCTGGTACAACCGTCACCCTCTGCAAATTGAAGCAAACAGTAACATTGTTGGTTTAATGAGTTTCATTTTGAATTTATTTATTTATACATTGATAAATGTAATATCATTCTCAACTAGGAATTGTCAGCATTACTTGAATGGGAAGAGATGAACAATTTAAAAAGAATCCTGTTAAAAATATTGTTTTTATAATGAGTTTTACCTACTTCAAACTGCCAGCATCTGTTTAAAGGGGAGCGATTATGTAGTTTCAAGAGAATGTCGATAGTTTCAAGTGAATGTCATTGTAGAATAATGATTTCTTTTTCTTTGTTTTTCTAAAATCTTCGAAACAAATGAAGCAGTTGATATATATTATTTCACAAGCTCATATTATCAAGTCTCTATAAGTATTTATTTAAAGTATTTATTTTCATATCATTTTATTTTTATATTATAAGCTCTTCAGTGATTATAATGTATTTCTCTATTTTCCTATTGTATTAGTGCATAGCTTAGGAATTGATGTATTGATGCAGATTGATATTGATGTAGACACGTGTTCTGTCATCTTGATGAACCAGTTTGAGTGTCTTAAATTTCTCAGTCTAAAAAAAACAGTACTTGACGATTCTGAGCGAAGTGTACTGATTGGATAAGTTACGTGCTTCCCGTATTTTCTTTGGAAGGGTGGCTTCCAAGAGGTCGGCTTCACTTTAGTACCATTTTTTAGCTTTAAAATCACTTCCTTATTCACATATTTACAGTCAGTCATAGTGTGAACAGTCCTATGAGAATTAATTATATTCTCTTTCAACTCAGCAGATCAGAAATCCATTGGAAAACAGGAGGGCTCAATCAGAATTATTGAGATCATGTGGGACTCATCCATAGTGAGATAAACTTAGAGGTGCAAGATTCGTGGTGTCTCCTACCGCTCCCTTACTACATGACCATAAAGCATCACCGAGTATATATTTAACCACGTCACACCAATCCTACACACTGCACATCCCTTCATCAACTCCTACAAGTTCAATCCACTCAAATTCTAATCGGTATTTAAACCGGAAAAGGTATCTCATATCATACCTACGTTCTCTTTTTAGAGTTTGGACAATCTCTTTTACAAAAATATAATTTGAAGTGTCTGTCATCTCCTCCTACTCCTTCTTCTTCTTTTTCATCATCATCATCATCATCATCATCATCATCATCATCATCATCATCATCATCATCTTCTTCTTCTTCTTCTTCTTCTTCTTTTTCATCTCATCTTCGTTATATTATTATTATCATCATCATCATCTTCTTCTTCATCTTCTTCATCATCATCATCTTATTCTTCTCCTTCTCTCCTTTCTCATTCTCCTCCTTCTTCTTCTTCTTCATCTGCCTTCCTTCTTCTTTGCCTTACTCATTTCATTTTCAATTTCCGTTAATGCTGTAGTCTTTGATGCACTGAACCACGTCAAGGTCTTTTGAAAATGACTCGATATATCCATGTAAGTAATACAGTTATAGAGTGATGTATGCAATATGTATAGTTTGTTGTACAAGAGAAGCGCCATATGAGGTGTGTCTCAGAGCCCTCTAACCGGTTACTGTATTGAAAATACAGAATGTGATACGTGTACAAATCCCGATACTTGTTACCCCTGTTTGGAAGAAATGTTTAATAAGTGCATTATGTTTGTTTATTAATTTTTATTCATCTATTATTCACTTTTTGGATCATCCTCTATTAAAATACACAAATACTGTACTTTTATACATACGTGTACTGTGTACATTTCCCGACACCTGTTATCTTCGTTTAGCTCTAGTCTGTAACAAATGTATAAATTTTCATTATGCTTGTTTATCGAATTTCTATTTGATTATGATGTATTTTTCCACTCTTCCTTCATGTATCTATCAAATGTGGTACCTTACATTAAACTTGATAGGAAATACGAACATACAGGAACTTATTTTCTTCCTGATTGTAATATAAATAGTAGGCTCACACATGAGAGATCTGTCAACTTAAGAGTTGGAATAATCTCTTCAAAAGCTTTTTATTTTCAATTTCAATTTATATTTATTAAGGCTGATGTAGAAGTACAAAATAATACAGTACAACTAGTATTAAATATTTGAAATTATTATGATACTTTGAACTTGAAATTTAGTCTTAGTAGTTTATTTTCCATATGTATGGATCTGAATTGTAATACTATTGTAGGCGTAATTGTTGTTTGTTGTCTGTAGAAATTGTTAAGAACGGAAACATAACTGTTTGTAAAGTACGGCTTTTAGTGATTTTGATTCAAAGGTTTGGAAATTGGTTTTAAATATTCCATACCTCAGATCGTTCTGGTGGCCATCAAGGATCTTGCCTTGTCCCCGGGCAATTTTTCTTCATCTTCTTCTCATTCTTCTCCTACTCTTTCTTATTTCTATCCTCCTCCTCCTCCACCTGCTCCTCCTCTTCCTCCTCCACCACCTCCTCATCCTCCTCTCCTTCCTCCTCCCACCCGCCTCCTTCTACTCCTCCTTCTCCTCCTCATACCTCCTCCTCCTCCTCCTCCTCCTCCCCCTCCCACTCCTCCAACTACTCCTCCTCATCCTCCACCTCCTTCTCGTCCTCCTATCTTGTTTTTCTTCACTCCACAGGACTAGCCCACGGTCCTGTTTTATTGGTGTTTAATAGAATTATTCTTGTCTGATGCTATATCATAGTTACAGACTCACAACAAACTGTCAGAAATCCTTGCAACTATTACACCGATGCTTTCCATTCAAATAATGCTGACAGGTTAGAGTGAATCTCACTATAGTAAGATTCACAACAAACTGTAGTAATTCTTGCATGTAACACCAATGCTTTCCATTAAAATAATGCTGACAGATTTTAGTGAATCTCACTATAGTAAGATTCATAACAAACTGTCAGCAATTCTCATAACTAACATCAATGCTTTCCATTCTTACAATACTGACAGTTTTAAAGTGGGGCATTGCGAGCCTACCTTCACCTTGATCTTGTGGCTGTGCATACTACTGTACTATGCTTTATTGTCAGCATTGCTTGAATGGGATGCATTGGTTTCAGCTATGAGAATTACTGACAGTTTGTTGTGAATCTCACTATGGGTTGATTCACTATAACCTGTCAGCATGGGAAGAATTGCTGTAATAGTTGCAAGAATTTCTGACAGTTTTATGTGAATCTGACAACGATAGCAGCGATATTCAAATGATCAACATCTCGGTTATTGGTATGAGAAGGTTTTGAGGGAAGGTATGGGTAGGTGAGGGGGTTTGGAGGTCCCCGGGGGGTGATAGGGTGAAGAGAGGGAGTGGATAGTCGCTCAGGATAAACCTGTTCCCAGATTGTTGACAGCTATCCATGCCATTGAGAGGTTTGGCTCTTGAGGAAACGTTAGTTTGTTAGGGAAATGTGAGTGTTGAAGATGGATTTACTGCGATGAGTTACTAGAAATAAAATAGAAGGAATAAATGAAAATTGACAAATTGAAAGGTGTTTGAATGAAGAAGTATAAATAGGGTACTTGTGATTTCTATATAGATTGAATAAAAGGAAATTTATCACATTATCGAGTTCATAATAAATATCGGGGCACCGAGCTTCCCTTATTATTTTTATTCATTGATAAACACTATAAACAGAACACAATTCTTTAAAATTATCGTGTTTATATTTTACAGCTGGCTATAGACCCGTCAGCTTATGAGTTTCGGGGATGAGATATTTTGATTTTCCACAGACGCACTTTTTTACTATCCACAGACGACGAAAGTCTCAGCTGTTTTTCCAAGGATGAATTGTCCTTTTAATGTCGTTCAGCGAGTTTTCCCAGGGATTAGACCTAGTGCAATCGAATTTTTATATCATAAATCTATTATGTTCCAAATTTCGTGAAAATCGTTAGAGCCGTTTTCGTGATCCGTTGGACATAAATAATAACCATAAATATAAGTAACCAAATATAAAAATACGGAAAATGCTCGCTGAATATAATAGGATTATCAACTAATTTAAAATTGAGTATCAAGTTGAAGATATTTGTATGAATTATAATCAATCAAGAATAATTATTCTTTATTCCACAATACAGTAAGTACAAAAATGATGAATAATATAAAATACAAATAGTTCAGAATGAGTCTGCATGGGCACTGTGGCCTGTGCGTAGACTCGAAAGTTATCAAGCTATTATAACTGTTATTATTATTAGCGTATGGCTTTGAATGGGGGGAGACCCAAGGGTAGTTCCACCTCGCCGTATTATAGTCCAAAGTTCCCTAATGGGAAACAGACACTAAGGTTATAGTTAGCACAATACTTTAAATTTACACTGTTCACTTCGGTATTAAGTTCATTTTGATGTTAAAAAGTCCAAACATATACCAAAACAAAACACAAAAACACTAAGCCATATTATAACTGTGATTGTGTGTAATATTGTGGTTGATTACATCATAGCCCTGTTGCAGGTACGTCTATTAAATTTAACCGTGATTAACTGCTGGTTAAAGACGTCTTCCGCTTTTCTCATTTGTTCTCAAGACATCATAGTTTTGTTAGATGACGTCATTTAATCACGGTTAATTGTAATAGATGTATACGGAAACAGGAGATATTGTTTTAAAACATGTACATGCAAACAGTAGTCCAGGCAACGAATGCTCAAATAAAGGTATAGAGGGAAAAGTTTGGAACACAATTTTCAACTCCACAGATCTTTTAAGGATAGTTAGAGGATTAACATATCAAAAGTCCTCATCCAAAGTCCATATCAAAGTCCTTCAAATGGTTTGAAAGTACCATTTTTTCATTTTTCGCATATATCTCGGAAACGATGCATCTTATGAACATTTGTATTCTGTGCAAAATTGAAGCTTTCAAAATTACCAACAAGGTTTGTCTTTTATAATTTTTTCCATATCTCTCATAGTTTCTGAGATATCCGCTCTAGAAGGTGAGAATTTTTTTGAAAAAACACTTCTGCCTCAAGTATTTCCATCTCTTTGGCCTTATAATTTTTGTTATAATTTTTTCCATATCTCTCATAGTTTCTGAGATATCCGCTCTAGAAGGTGAGAATTTTTTTGAAAAAACACTTCTGCCTCAAGTTTTTCCATCTCTTCGGCCTTATAATTTTTGAACGTTTGATGAAAAAAATCCGTGCTGATTATGAGCTGATAGAGCTTCAAATTATCTTCAATTTTAAGTATATTTTACGCATTTCCCTACGACTGTTGCAGCAGTTTTAGTGTTGAGAGTGAAATTTTCTGTTCAGCAACAATAGATCAGTTGACAATGAAATTTGGAGGGAATGTTTGGAATACAATTTTCGACTTTGCAGCTTTGTTGAGACTAGTTTGGAGGTAAGCGTATCAAAAATCCCAACCCCTACATTATGTGCTAAAGGGATGAGGGTGGTTTGAAAGTTAAATTTTCCACTTATCACTTACATGCTTATATCTTGGAAACAATGACTACAAACTACAGATGAATTGAATATTTCAGTTGAATCACTCAATACAGTGATATATTTCTCAATTAATGAACTGTTGAAAGGTCACTGGAGATTTTAGTAATGTTAGAATGAATGAAACTAGTTGAAAGCTTGAACTGTTGAAAGCTTACTAGAGGTTCTAGTGATATCAGAATGAATGAAAATAGTTAACCAATGTAAATGATGTAGTGTCCTTAAGGTGTAGGCTATGATCAAATTATTCAAAAATCCATTCTTTTATATTAGTTTGACTTTCCAGTAAGACAGCGTGAGAAAGACATTGCGCATAATAATTACTCCGTTCCCAAGGTAATGGATAGTCTATTAAAACGTTAGATGAGACTGTCGTTCAGATTGACTTGTTATTCTTCGTTTTTTCATCTTCCTCGTTTCCTTCCCTTCCTCTATATTTTATCCTTGTCATTTCATGTTCTCTGTGTCATCCTATTAATCCTTCCATAACAGTCTACTCGTATTTATTCACTTACATTTCTTCTACTGATGATTATGCATTTGATCTATCTTCATCTCATTCCTTCTAGTCATTCCTCCTTATTATCTCTGACTTTCTTGATTTTGTGTTCTGGTTGTACAGTACTTCTATCCTACCTTCTCCTTCTGAGTCATTTATTTGTCACTTCCAATCCATATTCTATTCTTGTTTTCCCTTGCTATTAGGGAAATAATGATTTATTCGATCGAAAAATATACATTGTACAAATTGAAATAAAAAACATAACTGGTGTAACCAACACCTACCCATCTGAACAAAACCTATACCTCTCTGATTTTCTATACAATCTCTCCATCTCTTTAGTCATATTCTCTTTTTACTATAAATTTCTCCAGTTCTGTCTTAGTTGTTCCACTATCGATACCTTTACTATCGATAGTATCGATACCTTTACTATCGATTACTATCGATTCTTTACTCTTTTACACCTCTTCTCATACTTATTCCACTTGTCTAGATGAAGAGGAGATTAGATTTCTAGATTTTAATTTCTTTTTAAATTCTACACTGTTTTCATATTATATTTTCCTCGTTGAGATGAGATTTTGAGCACATTTTCATGAGTTTAGTGTGAGTAAAGAAGAAGAAGAAGAATAAGAAGGGGAAGAAGTAAACACCAAGATGGGAGGTGATAATAAATGAAGGAAAGGAGATGAAGATTTACATGACAAGTGGAAAAACAAGAGAAAGAGGTGTAGAATAAAGTATTCAAATTGAAAAAGCAGAAGGTAAAGGAAGGACACAATTTCATTGATTCATACATTTAGTATGATCTTTTTGTGTAGTTGAGAAGTTGATATTGTGGTAATTATTCATATTGAATGAAAAAGACTAAGAAATTGTCAAAAACCACAGATTTATTGATACTTAGAAAGACCGGTTTCGGTTATTACACCATTGTCAATCTCTGTCAAATCTCTTTCTAAGTATCAATAAATCTGTGGTTTTAGACAATTTCTTAGTCTTTTTCATTCAATATTTAGTATGATCATTAAAATGATAGGGAGAGAAAAATAAGGTAACCTTGTGCTATTCCTCTCGCAAATTTAGATAGAAATTGTCCAAAAAAGGTTACACTTCAAGATTTTTGTCCAATTTTGAGTCCAAAATATTTATAAACTAGGAATTTAGAATTTAGAAAAGCTGAAAACCAAATTAAATAATAAAAATACTTCACTAAATTATCACTGATAGCTGAAAAATACTGTATTAATAATTGAATTTTTAAACTTGAAAAGAAACTGAAACTTACTCCTAAAATTTAGTTGCTGTAGTGAGATGCACTTTAAACTGTCAGCATTTCCAATGAATAACTGAAATTCTTCTCATTTAAACAACGCTGACAGAGAGTTTCACATGAGCCGATAGCCGTTAATACACACATGAGTATTGAGTGCCAACCTGAAATGCCACTAGAGTATTGCCAACTTAATTGTTTCCCACTAAGTTACACATATGTTTTGTGAAAGACTAGTGGAGTTGTACCTTGTGTATAAGGTTGTAATTTCAGATGGATGAAACTAGAGAAAATTTGCTTCTTCATTGTTTCCTACAACTTCAACTGCCGGCTGCTCGTACGTGTATGAAATTCAACCACGGTTAAATGACGTCATCTATAGGTGCGTACAGATTTACGCGCCGCGAACATGAGAAATTCACTTTTAATCAGCTGATGCCAAGCTTTTTATATCTGTATCTTACC
Source organism: Nilaparvata lugens (assembly GCF_014356525.2). Classification (NCBI taxonomy): domain Eukaryota; kingdom Metazoa; phylum Arthropoda; class Insecta; order Hemiptera; family Delphacidae; genus Nilaparvata; species Nilaparvata lugens. Next base: position 37,537,813 of record NC_052511.1, on the reverse strand, counting down.
GTTTCTGTAAAATACAGATATAGTCCAGCTGATTAAAAGTGAATTGCTCATGTTCGCGGCGCGTAAATCTGTACGCACCTATAGATGACGTCATTTAACCGTGGTTGAATTTCATAGACGTACGAGCAGCCGGCAGTTGATGTTGAAGGAAACAATGAAGAAGCAAATTTTCTCTAGTTTCATCCATCTGAAATTACAACCTTATACACAAGGTACAACTCCACTAGTCTTTATTCACGAATTTGCACAAAACATATGTGTAACTTAGTGGGAAACAATTAAGTTGGCAATACTCTAGTGGCATTTCAGGTTGGCATATCCGTATATCCGTTGTATATCCGTACGCACCTTTAACGTGATCAATGACCCGGACGAGTGTGATGACGTCACTTAACAATGGTTGAATTTGATAGACACACGTGCAGCCGGGCGTGGAAATTGTGAATGAAATATGTTGTTGAATGGTATAGTAGTAAAATTGGTAGTAGGCTAATTGCAAATGAAGGAAGCAATGAATTTAAATTGGTGAGTTTTGGCGCGGTATCATAACGGATGTGACTTGAGGCGGCCAGGAAGCCTAATTGAGCTAAATAATTCTTTGAGGAAAACTGAAAACTGATTGGTGGAGAAGATGGATAGAAAAGCGGTTGTGATAGATCACAATTAATAATAATTAAAGGTGAATTTAAATCGTTTGAATCAAGATTGACGAAGATTGAATCAAGATTAACGAAGATTGAATCAAGATTAACGAATATTGAATGGAGATTGACGAAGATTGAATCAAGATTGACGAAGATTGAATCAAGATTGACGAAGATTGGAGTCAAGATTGACGAAGATTGAATCAAGTTTGACGAAGATTGAGTCAAGATTGACGAAGATTGAATCAAGATTGACGAAGATTGACAAAGATTGAATCAAGATTGACGAAGATTGAATCAAGATTGATGAAGAATGAATCAAGATTGATGAAGATTGACGAAGATTGAATGAAGATTGATGAAGATTGAATCAAGATTGACGAAGATTGAATCAAGACTGATGAAGAATGAATAAAGATTGATGAAGATTGACGAAGATTGAATGAAGATTGACGAAGATTGAATCAAGATTGACGAAGATTGAATAAAGACTGATGAAGATTGAATGAAGATTGACGAAGATTGAATCAAGATTGACGAAGATTGGAGTCAAGATTGACGAAGATTGAATCAAGATTCACGAAGATTGAATCAAGATTGACGAAGAATGAATCAAGATTCACGAAGATTGAATCATGACTGATGAAGATTGAATGAAGATTGACGAAGATTGAATGAAGATTGACGAAGATAGAATCAATATTGTCGAAGATTGAATCAAGTTGAAAGCTTGTGCTTTTAGAACTAAGTTTGTTTTTTGGTCCTTCAAAATGATTTCTCTAATACGTAAATATTTCCTATTTCAATGGTAATAATGTGAATATTTCCTCTATGCTTGATTTTGAATCATCTAAATTTAAAAATCTAATTTGTGAAAATAATGACTGAAAATTTCGTGAAGTGTACAACAACAAGACTTAAACTAGACTTGAACTTTTCGAACTAGGTGTAAATCTATCTAAATTTGGGAGAGGAATAGCTCAAGTTACCTTATTTTTTCTCTACCTATCATTTTAATGATGTACTTATTGTGTGAATCTAAAAAAAAAAACAATGAAATTCAAAGATTGAAGAGGAATAATTGAATCCATCAGTAAAAAAGTTGGAGAAATGTGTTAGAGGAATAATGAAGAAAAAGAAAAAATGGAATCAGATTTGAATAATTCTTATGACGAAGACAAATGTAGTTAAAAATTGATTAAAATAAATAAGGATTAGAATATACGAAAAACAGAGTAAAATAAATGAGGATTAGAATAGAAAATGAAATTATGGGACTGAGTCAAAGTGGCACAGCGAGCAATGAACACTCTGACACTGGTCAAGCCGACTGACGACAATCTGTGACGCCGGCGCATCTTAGCATGTCGCATATACATAAATATATTGTGCATGAATATTACTGATTAGATGTATATGTAGAGTGGACGCCGGGCCAAATATTTGGACGGTGATTCCGATAAGAGAGTGGAGATAGGCGAGTGAGAGAAGAGAAAGAGCCACCTCTCTAAATTTAGAGAGCGACCGGGTCGTCAACCGTCACACTCCTCTTTTTCATCTTTCTTCTTCTTTTTCGTCAACTTTTCTTCTTTTTCTTCTTCTTCTTCTTTTTCGTCAACTTTTCTTCTCTTTCATATTCTTCTTCTTTTCCTTCTTATCATTTATCTGTCAATTTCGTCTTTTACATCGTGTCCGTTGGTACTTGCTACCCCTCGTTTCTCAAGTAAGGTATAGTGAATTATGTAAATATTCCTCTTCTCACACGTTGAATACAGTATAGACAGTCATAGACTGGTAAAAATAAAATACCTTGTTTTCTTGTTACTAATTTTTACTTTCCTTGCCCTATTACCATAGGTAAGGAAAGTATTGCTTTCCAAAAAAAATTAAGGTACCCTGATTTCAAGTTTTCTATACGTTTCAAGTCCCCCTGAGTCCAAAAACATGATTTTTGGGTGTTGGTCTGTGTGTGTGTATGTGTGTATGTGTGTGTGTGTGTGTATGTGTGTGTGTGTGTATGTCTGTGAACACGATAACTCCATTCCTAATCAACCGATTGACTTGAAATTTTAAACTTAAGGTCCTTATACCATGAGGATCCGACAATAAGAAATTCAATAGAATTCAATTCAAGATGGCGGAAAAAATGGCGGATAATTACTAAAAAACCATGTTTTTCACGTTTTTCTCGAAAACGGCTCTAACGATTTTCTTCAAATTCATACCATGGATAGCTATTTATAAGCCCTATCAACTGGCATGAGTCTCATTTCTGGGAAAATTTCAGGAGCTCTGTAATATTCTTGAGAAAAATGGCGGATAATGACGAAAAAAACCATGTTTTTCACGGTTTTCTCGGAAACGGCTCTAACGATTTTCTTCAAATTTATACCATGGATAGCTATTTATAAGCCCTATCAACTGGCATGAGTCTCATTTCTGGAAAATTTCAGGAGCTCTGTAATATTCTTGAGAAAAATGGCTGATAATGACGAAAAAACCATGTTTTTCACGGTTTTCTCGAAAACGGCTCTAACGATTTTCTTCAAATTCATACCCTGTATAGTTATTTATCAGATCTATCAACTGGCATGAGTCTTTTTCCTGGGAAACTAATGGGGGTCCACCCTATCCTTGAGAAATGGACTTTGTAACCTCCATCTCGTGCATGAGGTAGGTAGGTAGGTAGAGTAGTTTATAAAAAGTACACAGTTATAGTCAAGATATTTCATCTGTAGAACAGCTGTTTTGACGACTTTTAAAAAAAATCATCGAATTTCACAATTTACACGAAGGAAAAAGTACTCTGAAAACAATAATTATATATACACATATACAGTAGTCTGATCGTAGTTGCAAATAATATGTTGCCGCCAATAAATTGTCATGGTGTTATTCCCACAAATTATTCTCGTTTGAGAATGAGGCTTACAGTTCAATGAGCAAGGAAAGTTGTGTGAGTGTACCACACCAGATTTTTTGATTGGGTGACTCCTCATCTGCATTACAGTGTCATTAGAAGACAGTGCTTATAGTTGAGAGGTTGATTCCTAATATTCGTATCTTATGATCAGTTCTTAGAGATACACTGAATTGTATAGAATTTCACAATTCGTCGTCCCGGTTGCACAAAAGCCTGTTAAATTTTAATTATAAATTAATGCCAGAAGGGCATTTATGGTCTGATTAGTTCTCTAGCATTTAATCATTTAATCATTCAACGGGTTTTTGTGGAAGCGAATCGTGAATTTCTTTACAAGCACTTCTCAAAATGACTAGAAAGTACTTGTTATGAAGTATAGGTTTTAGAAGACGTTGATAGTCATCATTGCTTGTTCTTATCGGAAATTGTAATAAAAGAAATATGAAGCAAAAATATATTAGCAAAATATGAATAATAGAGAATACTATGAATAAGAAGAAGGAAATAGAGGTTAGATTTTATCATGAATTGAAAATATATTGATGTTGTTTTCCATGACAAAACTCTTAATAGTACTTTACGTCACAAGTCCGGTAACGGTAATTTACCGCATAAGTATGATTGTTTCTGCCCGAAACGTAGTTGAGGGCAGAATTATCATACGAATGCGGTAAATACGTCACCGTACAAGTTACGTACAATATTTTTTGTCATATTTATCTGAGAAAGAATAATATTGCTGAGAAACAGAAACTATTACCAGCTTATGCTGGTAACAGTCAGACCCATCGAGCTCAAATAAAATAATAAAGGCCTATATTATAAGACTCCAGATGAGTTCTTATAACTTGAAACTTATTAGACGAGTTCTTAAATTATTTGAGCTATTATAATATTAACATAGGACTATATTAACTATAGAACTAGGGAAACATACTCGACTGTAAAGAAAACATATGATCTCTTTACAGTATGGTATGCTGTAATGAAAATCACATGTTCTCTTGTTCTGCAAACAGCTGTTTACCGGCTTGATTTAATGCATGGAAAACAGCTGCAATTGAGTAAGTATGACAAAACTTTTTATAGTTTAGACACTGTAATGAAACATATAATTATTTATTAAGATGTAATAATTAAGATGTAATAAAATTAGTATCAGATAGCATTAGTATTAGTATCACTGTGTTTCCACGTAAAGGCTGATGAAGCTCGTTCCTCCTTAGAAGTGAAATGCATTCCTTATTTCACATCAGATGTATATGTAGAGTGACGCCGGGCCAAATATTTGGACGGTGATTCCGATAAGAGAGTGGAGAGAGGCGAGTGAGAGAAAGAGAAAGAGCCACGTCTCTAAATTTAGAGAGCGACAGGGTCGTCAACCGTCACACTCCTCTTTTTCATCTTCTTCTTCGTCATATTTTCTTCTCTTCTTCTTCTTCTTCTTCTTCTTCTTCTTCTTTTCTTCTTCTTCATCTTCGCCTTTTTCTTCTTCGTCTCCTTCTATGTTCTTCTTCGTCTTCTCCTTTTTTCTTATTTTTCTATTCCATTATCTTCTTCGTCTTCTTCTACTTCTCCGTGTTTTTCTTATCCTTCTACCTCATTTTCATAATAATTATTGTCTATTTTCACACATATTGTCTATTGCTACTTCTTGTTTCTCAAGTGAGGTGAGCTAGTGAATAATTTATACAGAGTATATCCCTTCTCACTCTCTGGTCTGAGAATTTGTAGAAAATGAAAATCTGTATTTGGGCAATAATTAAATTATTCATTCATTTATCACTTCAAAATAATGTGTAATAAACATTTAATTAATTAAGACGGCCTGTTGTGAGGTGACAAAATTGACATCGCTAATTCATAGCGTTATGAGCAGCAACACCAATTTGAAATATTTTCATTGATATCAGCGCTTGATTAATACATTATAAATACTGGACACGAAATTAAAATTTTGTGAATAATTAGTCTCTATGCTTTTTTAAGTGACAACAAAATGGCGGATAAAGAGTCAACTAGATTATTCAGGACATGGAAAAGTATTCGAGTAGTATTGAGTAGTATTAGTAGTATAAGGAAAAGTATTCAAGAGCATTCAAGAATTATTAGAAAAAGACATACAAGAGCTGTAATTCAAATAATATTAATATAAATCATTTAAGGGCTATACGAAAAATCATTCAAGAATTCCATGATTTTAATGTACTTAAATTTGTTGAAAAGTATAGGTTTTAGGAGTTGATGTCCTTATTACTTGTTTTAATCGAAAGTTGGAAAAGAATATGAAGAATAGAGAAAAATGTCAATAAGGAGAAAGAAATTGATTTCATTATGAATAGAAAATAACTAGTGAACCAGATTATAGAGGAAGAGACTCAGATGAACCAGGAGTTGAAGAATAATGAAATACATGGTGAAATAGGCAATTAATGAATTATTGTATTAGAAATGAAACAATATCAACTATACCCAATGAGGTAGACTCTAACTAGGAGATGAAGAATAAGGACGTATAAGAAGAATGTCTTCAAATTAAAAAACAGAATGGCGTAGAATAATTAAAAAATACGGAGATGCAGGAAATTATTGATTTATTATATTAGAAATAAACCAGATCAACTGTACACGAGAGGATAGACTCTAACCAGGAGATGAAAAATAAGGATGTACTGAGAAAAATGTCAATAAATTAAGGAACAGGATGATGCTGGTTATTAAGTCTTATTAGTGTTAGCGAAAGAGTAATTATAGTGCAGCAGCATTCCTGGTGCAGTTTTCTCCGGGAGAATGTGCATGCATCCTGACTGACTTCAATAATATTAATTCAGTTCAGTTCAGTTGTGAGGTAAATAACAACCAAGATGGGAAATCATCCGTGATTCTGTGTGGTTAGATTCATGTTGAGCTGTCAGCTTTCATCATTAATTGATATTGAGGCTTGCCATTCATCTGTTGCTGACAGTGGATCTACCTGTAGCAGAAATCGCGTGTGTGAAAGTGAGAGTCTTTTGTTTTCCGCTTCCTTCTCTTGGTTCTCTTCCTCTTCTTCAGATTCCTCCTCTTTTCTTATTTTTTTCTTCTTCTTCTTCATCTACTTCTTCTTCTCTACTACTACTCCTCCTCCTCCTTCTGGTACCTCGTCTTCCTCTACTACTACTTCTTCCTCTTCTTCTTCTTCTTCTACTACGTATTCTTCTCCTTTTTCTTCTTCTTCTTCTTCTTCTACTTCTACTAATACTTCAACTTCTTCTAATACTACTACTTCTGCTTCTTCTCCTTTTTCTTCTTCTTCTTCTCCTCCTCCTTTTTCTTCTTCTTCTTCTACTTCTACTTCTACTACTGCTACTTCTACTTCTACTTCCACTTCTTCTTTTTCTTCTTCTTCTTCTTCTTCTTCTTCTTCTTCTTCTTCTCTTCTTCGTCTTATTAGGAAGTCATGTCAAGCTGGAAATGGAGAAATCTCAGCCACATCATCGATAAAAAATACAATTTTATTTTGTTCACTTTAGACCGTCAGTCCGTGCAAATAACTTCAATGCTTTCATTAAACGTATGTGGAGCTAAGGACATGAACGTTTTGAATGCATTTCACTACAGAAAAATTGAAATTACCTATTTTGTTACCGTATAAAATTCATGTAGAATGCTGTGTGAATACTTCTTTATTCGCGCTGCTTCATAGATTTATAAACTATTTTGAAGAGCGTCCTTAGCCAAGCACTGTTGGTCGCATAGCAACTATAGTCCGTACAAAGTTACTTCTGACTTGGAGTAATATGCGGCGCAGAGAAATGGAGGGAGATCAGCCAATTACAGTGATTGATAGAGTAATTGGTGGAAGCGCATCAGTTGCCAATTTGTCAGTCGTCTGACTGCTTTCAGACAGGAAACTTCGCATGTGTAGCACGAGCACATGAACAGTCACTAGAAGTTGGAGAACGCTGGCCGCTTCATAACGGCAACATCGCGCCTCTGTATCACTCTCGCTGTATGCTTTCTCTGCTGCGCATGTCCATCCCAAGTAAGAAGTAATTTTGTACAGAGTATAGTATCAGGAGTTGAAACTGAATCAGTACACAAAACAAAAAAAAACAGGTATATTCATTCTTTCATTTACAATACAGCAGTATATAAAATTTTGCGAAAAATAACGAACAATATGCTTATGGCCAAGTTTTCAGATTCTCTGGTAAAGCCCAAAACGTACATAGCTGTGAACGTTTCAATAATGCATATCATCGTAGCTGACTTGAAAAATCACTCCACGGTGGTTCGGAACCCACCTCGAAGGGAAGGTGTATTCCGCTCTTATTAGACCATCTATTTCTTTCTATTCCTCTCCATATTAACCATCTCTCTCATAATCCACTCAGAATCTTGATAATTTTTGTTTGATAAACAATTTATAAGTACAGATGATATTGAATTTTACGATTGTGAACCACAGAAATTGATACATATCTATAAATGTACTTTACAATGTAAACAATGTAATTTTGATGAAAATTCATTGCTCGCAATGTGGTGATATATTTTGTAATTTAGTGAGGGTCTTTTGAAGTTTTCCGTTTTTTTTCAGCCGTCAATAAATCGACTGAGAGCTGTAGTTTATGATGAAAATAATTTCGTAGACGTTAAAACTGGAGAATTTGACACGCGTTAAAAATAGAGCTCAACTGCAATTCCTTGCGACGGTATTTTTAAATTTGAATTAATCCCTCACTAGGTTTCTTTCTCTCTCACTCTCCTCTAGTTTCAGTTATCTATCTCTCTTTATCCACCTCCCAGAATAAGTGCTACTCCGTCAAATAGTGGCAATCGACATAGTTTTAACAGGTGGAGTATCATACACCATGAAGTAAGAAGCAGCAACACACATGTAAAAAGCAGATTTTAAAGATACGAAGGAATTCAATTTGGAATCGAAGTGAAGTTTTGGATTTTCAAAATCAACTATTGGCTACCACCTCTTTGATGTGTTCCTGGTTAATGTGAACGCATAAGTTTTTGTTTTGGATTCCATGTCAGGTCTGGTATTCTTCATGCTATTCCACATTCAAGATTGTATAAGAACTTCAAACGCTTAGAATATTATTATAAGAATCTCAAAAGTTTATTTCAAGTTCATACTTCAAGTTCATGTAAAGCAGTCTACTAGTAACCTTGTTAAATTCAAGTCTGTATCTTGCTTGCAACATTCATTACTGGCAATTTTCAATTTTTATCGTTCAACGTACTGAACTGTGTGATGAATCTTTTAAATAGATCTCATGAGAAGAGAGAAAATTGTGATTACCTTTTAAAATGAAAGAATTTGCTAAAGGAATAGTTAGCGACCGAGCGATAAAGCTTACTTATCAGTAACTGTATATTAGATAAGAGAACCGTTCTGTACTGAATATTTTCTAGAAAATTATTCAATAAAATTATAATTATTCTGCAAATAAAGCACGAATTATTTATGAATTGCTCATTGAATTTTGAGGTTACACTTTGTTTACTATCGATCAGATGTTTTTAAAGCAGTTCGAACGCAGCTGACTGATTCAAAGTATTGTCAAATATCATGTCAGATTCATGCAAGGTATAATATCATTTCTAAAAATTAAAAAACCATCAATATATTTGGATGAATGAATTCAGATAAGATATATATTATAAACTATTCAAATTGATTTTCAGAGTAGGATAGAACTTCTAACCTAAACCCCAAGTCAATGACAACAAGCATTGATAACGTTGACATTCATACTGGTCAAATTTCAAGTGTGCTAAAACAGCTGATCAAAAACTTTTATTTTATTAACGTTATTATTCAATAATTAAAACATTTATAATAATATCATCTTATTGTCATTTGAAAGAATAAAAAAGTATAAACTCAACCTCCCACATAATTGAACATAATCTTTTAGGTTATTTAGACAAATCAGAATAAAAAATACTTGGTCAATTTTCTGTTATTCAGATTACCTAAAATTCGATAGAGCTATGACCTTACACTTTTGCTTTCGGAAGTGCTTAATGAACAATTATTCTCATATATATATATATATTGTATATTTTTCTGTGTAGCGAAAAATAGCGTTCGCGTAACGGGCAAAAATGCCTTTCCGGCTCTCAATCTTTTCTAGTTCTCGGCCTACGGCCTCGGACTTAAAAACCGATTTCGAGCCGGAAAAGTCTCATTTTCGACCCTAGGTGCGAAATATACTATTACGATTGTGAACCACAGAAATTGATACAGATCCACAAATGTACTTTTCGCCACACTGCACAGAAAGCAGCTGTTTTCCAGTCCCTACGTAGATCTGAAAGACCTTGTTTGCAGACGACGTCAGAAAAGGGTTTCTTTTCCGGGCTAGGCCAGAAAGTTGTCTCTTTCCGGCCGCTTATGGCTGGAAACAACGCGCTAATTATTATTAATAAGTCATCCGCTAGATCGGGCGAGTGTCCACTTTCATAATAAGCTGAAGTCGCCATGATTTTAGTTCCAGTTTCGAATCAAACTAATTCGCTTCGCAACCAGTTTTATTCAATTATTTATTGTTGATTAGTGAATTCCGAATTTTCAAAATGCTTGAAGATGACTGTGGTATTCCAAGTGAAATTTTAAAAGAATCTGAAATCCTGACTGCAAATCTTCTACCACTAAAATCAAGAGATAGGTACGATAGCTTAACGAGTATTCTTTATTTTGTATTCTTTATTTATTTTGTCAGCAATACCTGTAGTGTGGCGAAAAATATCGTTCGCACCACGGGCAAAAATGTTTTTCCAGCTCTCAATCTTTTCTAGTCCTCGGCCTACGGCCTCGGACTTGAAAACCGATTTCGAGCTGGAAAAATCTCATTTTCTGCTCTAGGTGCGAAATATACTATTACAATGTAGACGATGTAATTTTGATGAAAATCTATTCCAGTTTTGTTAATTCGTTTTCTGAGTTCGATTATTTCTTAAGCCTGTCAATTATTGTGTCTGATACGTTCTATATCATCAAGAACCGATCGAATACGATCATTGAAATAATTAAATTAAGCTGGATATTGGAACAGGTCTAAGTGGATGTAGCGAGTGGGGTCAGATCGAGATATTTATTCTTTGTCCTTACCTGCTCATATATCAGCTTTTATCTGTTACCAACCTCGACTTAGGAGCGAACACATCAATTGTACAGCAGATGCAGCCAGAGATCATATAAATTCCTACAATAGAGCTTAAAACCCGACAAGACTCTGTTCTCGAAGTATATTCTGAACGATATTTGGTCCAAATACCGTATTTTAATCCTTCAGAACTTATTAGAGACGCAGTCCCGTAAATTATCTACATCGGGATTTTTGCTCGACCTGTATGATTTTGTATGCTCATTCTTCACAGGTAATAATTTTAAGGTATCCGTATTCAGTGTTTAGCGATCGCTACACTGCTTATAAAAATTTCATCACTATACAATCTGTCATTAGAAGAATCAAGGGTGAGCGAGCGTTTAGGCCTCCCGCGATTCCGACGATTGCATTGAATCTTGTAGTGAATCAATCAGTCTGGTGTACACTCAGCGTCCACGCACGCAATTACAAAATTTATAACCTCAACACCGTTGATTTAGTACAAGATTCACCCTACATATGTGAAGCCGTTAAAAAACGCTTTACATGATTTGCCGGCCCAACGTGAGGCATTTAGATACAGCACTACATGATTTGGCAAATCACCCTACATATGTGAGGCGAGTAAAATACCGCTTCATAACTGCTAAACAGTTATCCGTGGGAATAAATTGGTTGAAATATTGTAACAATTATTTATTTATCAAATAAATAACGGGGAGGAGATGGACAGGATTTTGTGGAGGAGACGACTGAAGGAGGAAAATGCCGACCCCTTATGATTGGGATAAGGCGTAGCCAAAGAAGATTTATTTATCAAATAAATCTGAGAAAGTAGCTAGTATCTTTGTTTAACCAGCATCACTTACTAGTAGACAATTAAGGTATTAAAACATTTAGCAGCAGAATATATACTGCAAATGAAGCCTTATGATTAGTAGAATGTTATCTAGTTGAAAGGCTGACACGCCCATAGTGGGGGAGCATTCAGTCTCTTGGCCAATGACAGCTTTTGAACTCTATCGATCAACCTACCGATAAAATTGCTCCTCGTACTGAGTATATTTTGCTGCTCGATGTTTAATATTCTAGTTTACTAGAGAATGATTTGATGTGTTACAACAGGAATTCATTTGTCATCGTTTCTACAATAAATACGTGAGTAAAGTAGCTTGTTTTGTATGAGAGTACAATGAGAATTCCAATTCGTTTTATTCAAGACGGATATCTGCCACAAAAACTATCAAAAGGGATACATATTTGTTCAACTCTATGTAAATTGAATGAGAATTAAATTTTGATATTGACTTGATTTTTCATTCGGCAATAAAGGTAAATAAGGAAATAAATTACATGTATTTTTCTATTCTCCTATTTTATTCAGTTACGGTATGAAACATGATTTGATAATGATTGCCAATCAACTCCCGATACAATAATTATTATTCACTGTTAAGGTGCGTACAGATACACGCGCCGCGAACATGAGCAATTCAATTTTAATCAGCTTTTGTATTCTGTATTTTTACAGAAACGGTAAGATACAGATATAAAAAGCTTGGCATCAGCTGATTAAAAGTGAATTGCTCATGTTCGCGGCGCTTATATCTGTACAAACCTTTAGAAATTATAATAACAACCTATCACTCGTCAGAAATCATTTTACAGCCTGTTATTGCTGTTCTTGGTTTTCTGTTATTCAAAACCCAGTTTGAGGAGCTATGATTGGCTAGTCTTCTATTGGTATCCTAGGCTTCTCATTGGTCGATGTCCTATTGGGTGAAACGTAGTAAGCCTGCAATTGACTAGTCGTGTATTGGTCAGAATTCAGCTTTCAAGCTTATGATTGGTTGGTCGCTATTGGAGGGAACAAAGTCATCTTCCAGTCATGCGATGTACTAGTTTCTTATTGGTTAAAATTCAGTTTCCAGACCTCTGATTAGGTAGTTTTCTATTGGTTGTAACTCTCAGATTTCATATATTTTCATTGGTTGGTTTCTGATTAGTCAAATTTCAGTATTAAGATCTGGGGTTTGGTCTTTTAAAAATTGATTGATACACATTTATCGGGACTAATTTCTCCTTATAGGCCTTAATTCTTATAGAGGACATGTTTCTAATCCCTAATTGAGAAGTTTTCTATGACTCGAAATTTTTCAACTTTTTGGTCTATAGGTGTACTATACCTTCTATTCAATCTATTGATTGACCAAAATTAACTGAATGAGTTGGGTTTGAATATTTTAGAATATTCATGGTTAACTGGAAGGATAATTTCTTAGTTGATTCTTAATCTAAGATTTATTTCATTCACAACGGAAATATGATTACCGATCTGTGAACATTTAAGAATAAGGAACTATCAATAATTAACAGATGATAAGGAATTGGGTGATAAGAGGTTAGAAACTGATCTCTCGAAACTTGAACTTTTAGAACAGAGCATCAAAATTTGATAAGTAATCTGAGAACTCTTTTATATATAAGAAATATATCATTAAATAGGGAATCAACAGATGATATGGTATTGAGTGATAAGAGGCTAGAAACTTTGAGAGCAGAGTTAAGGATGTAGTGAGTCTGGGTGTAGCCAGCACCCAACACCCAACAACCAGCATTTGACACCGCGCCCGAAATAGTTCCAAGTCTTCAAGCCCCTGGCCAACTGTCGCATCTGCAAATAGATTACTACTTTTCTCTTCTCTTTCCACTCTTATTTTCTCTCTTTTCCACTCTTATTCTCTCTGTTTTACTCTCTTTTTCCGCCGTTTCAGTGTATCACTCCGTTCTCTCTTTTCTCCTCTTTTCCCAGTCTTATTCTCTCTAGTTTACCCTCTTATTCTCTCTGCTTTACATTCCGTTCTCTCTTTTCTCCTCTCTTTCCATTCTTATTTTCTTTTCTCTCTCTTTTTTCCGCCGGCCCAGTGTACACGTTTTGCCTGTAACTGGACAAATGTTACTGAATTGTGAATCTGGGAATATTTTTAGATGAAGCGGCTGTTTTGTCTCAATTTAGGTGGCTCCTAACTAGATAGTGCACTATAATAGACTGCCATATTTTGTCTATCCAGATTCATGTAGGCTATTTAGCTGTTTTGATATTACTGGTGCAAAATTTTCGTGCAAATTCAAAATTTATGTACTTAGATATTCATTTTTAACAATTATATTCATCTATTAAAAGTCTCAAATCATTATCATTATCCTATCTATGATACTGCAAAGAAAAGAATCGTCTATACGGGATAGGAAGTACACGAATGACGCATAATCGCGTCTGAACTAATGAACTGATTAACTTGAAATTTTGAATAGAGTTTTTGAATTTACCGATGATGGACATAGTCTTATTTTTATTGCTATTAATCAATTGTAATTTAATGATTAAATCAGATTCATTCAATTTGTGATTCAAAGTTTATGTAACTATAAAATCTCAACAAAACAAGGCTATCTGCAATTGAATCCGTAGCTTAGTTGGTGGAGCACGCGGTATCAAAAGCTGCTGATTCTACAACTCATTCTATTTTCTTTTTGAAATTTTCAACTCTTATAAAGATTATCCAAGTAATTTTGATCAAAATAATAAATAATTATTATTTTTTTCATATTCCATGGACAAAATGAGATTGCTTTTTGCAAGATAAAATTTTCCCCAGTGCAAAGCACGGGTTACATGCTAGTATACACTAATATACTATACACTAATTATGAAGAGATGTCAACAGGCTGAGCCCAAAACTTTCTCTCCCGAATTCTCTCCAATAAACGTTCCCAAAATAATATTATGTGGATGATGTCGATTTATCTTTGTAAGAAATTGTATAAATCAGGTAATTGGTTCATGAGTCATGAATATATAATGGGATATGATATGCAATATGCCTTCATTAATTTGTATTATGCTACGAAGTTTGGCATTTATATGAATCAGTATTACGTCGACGATGGATATCATTAATGTTGTTATTGTTGTAATCATATTGTTGTAAGAAATTGAAGACATTATGAGAATCAGTTAGTTGTATGGTTGGCTTCAGTCAGACTACTCATGTTTTAAATTGGTCGGAAATATTAATTGCCATAAAAAATGACTAATCATTGATTAGTATTTGTGGTGGCAAGTCTACCGAAACCGAATATGACTTGTGGAAGTCGATATTTTTGTCGCGTTTTCTGCTCCTTTTTCTTCGTTTCCTTCCTTTTCTCATTCTTCGTTATCACTTGAGAACTGCGTACTTGACCTAATTGCTAAATGACGACAAAGTAACGAATTAGTTGTAAGCAGCTTGCTCGGAACATTTTGAGGCTATTCGTTGGATTTGTTGAAATTTGCAGATATTATACAAAAACTTGGCCTACTTTCCACAGAAATATGCAGTAATTCTATGAGTTTAGGACCTTGATTTAGGAAGAGAAGAAGTTTTGCTCCTGTTTTTTCTCCCCAATATTCTGAATTTTTGACCTAGTAAATGAATATGGATATTATTTGATACATTAGAAACTATCTTTAAATGTACTAAAAATGACGTAGATGAAAATAAATTGGAAGTTGCATTTGTTCAAATGATAATTAATGAATAATTATTATTAAACGAAAATCCCAATTAAATGATGTAAATCACCCCGAAGACTTCTGCTACTGCAAATATTGACATCTAGCCATTTACCCTGTTATCAATATTCGCAGTAGCAGAAGTCTTCGGGGTGATTTACAGCATTTAATTGGGATTTTCGTTTAAGAATAATTATTAAAAAATGACTAGTTTTCTTCTAATCTCGAGCAGTAATTCAATTTAACTTGTGTAATAATTCAGATCCAATAACTGTATTCAGATAAGCAACAATCAATCCGTTAGCTCATGATAAGGGTTTTCAATTTTTATTGAATGAATTACATTCCAGAGGCATAAAATTTCTCCTATAAGATACTGACACGTATAGTGTTTATCTAAGCACTATTCTCAGGAATATTCCCGTTAATTCTAAAGAGTTTCTAATTTATATTCAAGTTGAAAATTGAACATCACGATGATATAAATATTGTGGGATATGAAGCCATCTGGAGGTATATTATGCATTTAAATCCAAGGTTTCATCCTGTACAAATTGTCTCAGAAACCTGGATAGGTTTTAAAAGTATTCTCTGTTGCATATCCATACTTTTTCACTGTTGAAATTAAACTTGAATTTTAAAAAACACTCATGGAGTAAAAATGAACTTACATTGGTAGTGAGAATCGTTTCGACCTGTTGTGGGTCATCATTAGACTGTAGGAATTTACTCTAATGTCAAGTTTATGTGTGGTAAGGGATGAAGGTGGAGGAATAGGTCGTGGTGGGGGTTGGTGGATACTTAGTAGGGCGGTAATTTTGAACAGTGGACTATTTTGTCAAAGAGTGTAATTTTGAACTGTGGACTATTTTGTCAAAGAGTGTAATTTTGAACTGTGGACTATTTTGTCAAAGAGTGTGTGTCCTCATACAAAATAGTCCACAGTATTTTGTCCTCTTTGACAAAATAGTCCACAGTTCAAAATTACCGCCCTACTAAGTATCCACCAACCCCCACCACAACCTATTCCTCCACCTTCATCCATTACCACTCATAACTTTGACATTAGTGTAAATTCCTGCAGTCTGATGATGACCAACAACAGGTCGAAACGATCGTCACTACCAAATTAAGTGCATTTCACTCCAAAAGTGTTTTTTTTAAATTCATGAAAGTATCCTGTTGAATTTTAAGCAAATTTGAACGAATTTGATAAATTAATCAATCACTTGGGCAGTTTCAATCTCGTATGGAAATTGTTCATTCTCATTCTCCGGGGTTATAATTTTGTAGAAGTAGAACTACTGTAGGCTACATTTTCCTCATCATTGAAACTAAATTAAACTCTGACATCATTACTAGTCTTCATTATCAGACTGTTAATATGTAGAATATAGAGAACAATTTTGTAGTCCTGAAATGTCTTTCAGACTTGAAACTTGAAGAAATAGAATCCCGTAACTTACTGCTGCAGTTTGTGCCGATAGTTCAGTTAGTGCAGGCTTTTTGCAATTGAAGAAAAAGCCGCTTAAAATGTCAGGAATGACGTCATCACGTCTAAAATTAGGAAATAGAAGGAGAAAGAGCAAGAGAGCGATTGAGAGAGTGTGAGAGATAGTATGCGTGCATGCGTAATTGATGGGGTAAGCGAAAGAATGTGTCTTAGTACTTTCTTTGTTGAAATGCAATTCTTGGTTGAGAATTTGTTAGAGCTTGAAATTAGAATGTGCTTGTAGCTAGATAATGGGTTAGATTGATAGTCAATTTAGACTGCAAGATAGACATGTCATGAACATAGATAATAGATAATACATTTATTACATGTATACATTGGAAATATATTGGTGACCTATTTTTGGCACATGTTATCCTTCATCCAATTTTGGAAGAAGAATAGTTTTGGTGGAGCCTGTTGTTCTATCCTAATAATATTTACTTGATATGCAATTGTATTAATTATTAATAAAAATTCGACTGAGTCACTGTCGATGTTGTAGAACCGTTCCATAATGAGATAGAAACTGTAGAATTTGACGATATATGTGTGTTTTTATTTCATAATAAATAAAAGCAGAGAAAACTTCTATAATACTGATGTTTTCTGTGATAAAAGACTGTAAATAAATATTTTATCTGTGTTGTTGTAGTAGATATCCATGTAAACGACTTGATATTGTCAAAACCACCAATTTGAGATACTAGTTTCATTTGTTACACCTTCATCAATCTCTAGTAAACTTGTGCAACAAGTAATCTCTGTAAACTTGAACATTGAGCGGTAGAATATAGAGTAAGGGGAAGCCCCACGATTGGCCATTAGCTGTTGACCTATGAGCATTGAGCTGAACTGTCATTGGCCGAGAGTGACTAGACACTCCCACATGCCCAAGTATTCTAAATATGGTCATGTGAGAACCGTTCCTTCTTCAAATAACAAATGGAGAGAAACTTAGTAACTAACAAGACCAAATTGATATTGCGATAAATAATGGAAGGATATACAAATTTAAAAACCAGTAAACACGAAAATACAAAACTAAAAATTTATCAGTTCTATCCTATCAGTCTTTCTACCATTGTTTTTTGTTTTAGTTTTTGTATTTAGTCTAAATATTTCAGGAAAAATTAAGAGAATCATAGTACAAGATCAAATTAATGATAATATGAGAAATAATGGAAGTATATACAAATTTAAAAACCAGTAAACACGAAAATACAAAAACTTCAATTTATCAGTTCTCTCCTATCAGTCTTCTACCATTGATTTTTGTTGCAGTTTTTGTATTCAGTTTAAATATTTCAGGGTTGTCTGCTTTTCTCTCTCAATATTAAATATTGTCTCAGTACTTCATCGAATATAGAAGTCATTCTATTCTAGTATTTGAAAGCTACAAATTCATGATCAGAATTGATGAATTACTAAGGTATAAGGAAGTAAATAAACATTATTTTGTAGTGAGTTGATGAATGAATCATTACTTTGTAGATTGAATCACACTTTGAAGTTATGAATTACATCAGAAATGAATGAACTAACAGTACTTGAACTAACTAATTCTCTTAAAATTTGTAGTAAATGCATGAATGAAAGCATTCTGAAGTGACATTCATCATGTTCGAATTTGCAATGACTATAATTTTCTCGCAAAAATTCCTCAATTATTCAAAGTTTACCTTGTTTCATTGGCAAACTATTCATAGAACTCTCTCACCTTTCCTGCTAGGTTAAAATCTTCCACAAAAAGGCGGAATAGCTGTATGTTGCCTACGCTGAATAGTCAGTTACAATCCAGTGAAAGTTACATTGTTTAGTGTAGGAAGTTGCGGTTTTCCTATTTTAACTGAAAGCATGGGCGGTCTCCAGCTCTAGTGTGCATGTACTCAATGCAAGCAGCATTTGAATATTTCTGTCCAGAAGTGAAAACTGCAAACATAGTGTCTTTCACAGTGAATTGAAAGAGTTTACTTCTTTGAAACTCACATTTAAAACTAAAAACGTTGTGTCTTTCTTGTTTAAAGGAAAGCGTTTACTTTACTTTTTTGAAACTTACATTGAAGAAATATCCTATTATATTAAGCGAGCAATTTCTGTAAATGGTTATCTGGTTATGTATGTCCAACGGATCTCGAAAACGGCTCCAACGTTTTCCACGAAATTTGGAACATAGTAGGTTTATGATATAAAAATTCGAATGCACTAGGTCTCATCCCTGGGAAAACTCGCTGAACGACATGAAAAGGATAATATATTATTCATCCTTGGAAAAACAGATGATAATTTCGTCGTCTGTCGATAACAGAAGATGTGAGTGCCTGTGTGGAAGAGAGACAGAATTATGTTCAGCTGTTCAACTAGTTGCAATCAATCAGCTTATTCACGAGAAATATTAATCTAGAAATTTTAATCGATTCAATCAAATTAATCTGATTTGTTGACATGACATGGTATAATCATTCTAAGTAAGAGTATATCATAATTTTCAAAGTTAATCATTATTTAACAGTTTTAAGTGATTAGTGAGTGTTATTTTGTTATTCAATTTGGTTTGTAAACAATCTAAATTAGAACTTTTCTGTTTTCAAATGTTTACTCTGAAAATTGAACCTGAATTCAAGTGTATGGAACATGACCTGTTTTTGGAATATTTGTAGTATATAAATCAAAATTCAGGGAAGAAACAGTTTTGGGTTGTGCCTGTTAGTCCCCCAATCGTTTTAAAAAATTGTGTTCTGTTTATCAATAAATAAATAACGAGCGAAGCTCGGTGCCCCGATATTTAGTGTCTTACATGTTGAATGAAGAGCGATTACTTTGTTGAAACCCACATTAAAAACTTGAAACCTTGTGTCTGTGTCGTTTTCACAGTGACAATTTAAACTAAATTTCCTTTTAAACTGGATTAAATCCATATCAAGTCTAGTTTGTTATAATGTGATTCAATTCTAGTTTAAGCCACCAGCTGATTAAATTCGGTTTGAGCTTCGACTGTGCCAATGGCCATTTGACAGTCAAAGAGAGAGTTCCCTTTGTTGAAATTCACATTTCATTCCATCCATTGATTTTACAATAAATTATTTGTCATAATTGCAGTTTTATAATTCTCTCTCAATTAGGGTTGCCACACACCAGTTAGTCAAGACTAGTCACGCACGATTAGTCACAATACTTCACATAGTTGCTTATGAAGCAACACACACACTGATTAGTCATTGCAATTAGACATGTCTTTACAAGCAACTATGTGAAGTATTGTGACTAAACGCGTCTTGTCTTGGCTTGACTAACTGGTGTGTGCCTAGCCTTACTCTTCATCAATTGAAAATTACTTGTTCTATTGTCAATTCCACTTCATTAATAAAATTTATGTTTAAACAAATTGTTATCAATTTTGTTTATTGTCAATTTTACTTCATTAATCAAATTTACAAAACTGCAGTTTTGTGTTGGAACCAACACGTTTTCAGCTGTAATGGTGTGTAGTCTCTAGATTTGCAATTTTGGAGAAGTCCCACAATATCAATATGTTATTTAACATACTTTATTCTCTCACTTTTTCAAGTTACTTGTTACTTGCTATTTGTATTTGTCCTCCTGACAGTCTGATGGCTGAGTAGATGTCATTATTTTTCTTCACTGTGGGTGATTTCCTCCAAAATTATAGTTCACCTTGTTCAACTTCCGAACAATTAGGTGCTTGAAAAGATCAACAGCTTGAAAGCCTCACTTCTAATTCAGATCATGAAATTAAAATTTTATTTTTTCCTTTTTTATTGGTAAATTTAAATTATATCAGATCACTTACTAAACCAAAAGACCAGTAATAGCCAAGTGCAGTTTTATTATTTCTCTAACTAAAATTACTCTTAATGTTATTTTTTAATTTCAATTTAAATCATATCAGATCTCTTACTAAAACAAAAGACTTTGTAGCATGCACTATATTATTTTACTATTTTTTGATAGGATCATATTCTTCTCCTACTCATTACAAAATCAATTCTAATTTTCCCATGATTATAACAATGTTGGAACACTAGACAGCTGAGTTTCGGTTGGGCTGGATAACTGGACACGCGGAAATAGCCAATGGCCGCCAATCTAATGAGCTCTCATCTGCTGCCTTAGTAAAGTAGGATGACCTTAGTTGGAATGCAGCCGAAAGAAAGCTTTCTATAGTCGCATCCACTTCAAACTGACAGTATTGATTAAATACAAATAGTATTGATGTTATTCACAAGTAATTCTGACCGTCTATAGTGAGGTCCACGTTATAATGGCAGTGTTTGATTAGCAATGGTATTGGAATCCTTGTCTATCATTCAACAAAGCGGATAACGCTATCTCTTTCTCGCTTTGCTATGTTGCCAGATCGTCTTTTAACAATTTTGAATTAATAATTGATTATTAACAAAAAATTTCATCTTTTTTATGAAAACTCATTATTAAATTATTGAAAAATATAATTTCTTGCTTAATAAAATAATATCTGGGCACCGAGCTTCGCTCGTTATTTATTTATTGATAAACAGAACACAATTTCTTTAAAATGATTGGGGAAGGACTAACAGGCACAGCCCAAAACTGTTTCTTCCCCGAATGTTGATTTTTACACTTTAAATATTCCAAAAGTAGGTTATGTTCCATACACTTGAATTAGGTCAAATTTTCAGTCCAAATATTTGAAAACATAAAAGTTCTAATTTAGATTGTTTACATACCAAATTGAATAACAAAATAACACTCACTAAACACTTGGAACTGTAAAATAATGATCAACTTTAAATATTATGTTATATTCCATCTCATGTCAACAAATCAGATTATTTTGATCGAGTCAATTAAAATTTCTAGATATCTCGCGAAATACGGTAAGCTAATTGATTACACAGCTGAACTCCCACACAGGAACACGCATCTTCTGTTATAGACAGACGACGAAATTATCATCTGTTTTTCCAAGGATGAATTATCCTTTTCATGTCCTTCAGCGAGTTTTCTCAGGGATGAGACCTAGTGCAATCGAATTTTCATATCATAAACCTACTATATTCCAAATTTCGTGAAAATCGTTGAAGCCGTTTTCGAGAACCGTTGAACATAAATAACCAGATATGAATAAAATTTATTTTAATATAAATAACCAGATATAAAAATACAGAAATTGCTCGCATAATATAATAGGATCATTAAACCTGTATCAGCTACCGTCTATAGAAGGCATTGACAAGACAGAGGATCGGCAAAGTTGTTCTGCCATTTTAACGTGGACCTCACTATAGTAGGCTGGTTATTATTATAGTAAGATTCACTTCAGTATTTGGAAAATGTTTAACAAACTTGAATTGATTATGAACAAATATAGTGGTATTGACAACATCAATATTTGGTAACTGTAGGAAAAATTTAATGTGAAATATGTGCGCGGGTACATCTTCAAATGGAGATGTTCAACATCTATTTTTCCGTCCTTATAGATTCTATTAGATTGAACATAGCTTATCATACACATGATGAACATAATATGTGTTTATGAACATAATATACATATTATGTTTTTGTCAAGTTCAAGTTAAAGATTCTATTAGATTGAACGGAACTTGACGGAAAAACAAACATTTTGTAACTTTGGTGTAAACGCGGCTTTATTATTTTTATTTATCAACTCAACAAACTTCTAACAATTAGAAACATCGAAATCTTTAAAAGTAATCCATTCTCAATCAGTAGAGACTAGAGATTCAAATCTCAGTCGAGAAATAAAATTCGAAATTTTGGCAATCGCCGTGTTTCCGCTATCAAATTCTTTGCTTAGTAGCAATGCACTGAATTACCGCAGGTGAATAGTACTCGATGTATTTTGGCACAGTTAGTCACTTCGCCAGACATTGAGAAATAAATTAAATAGACAGAAATGAATAAGCCAGGAGTGGGGCAGGCCTTGATTTGTGGTCATCTTTTTACGAGTTTTATCAGTCGGCGCCCGGACTTGGAATTTGATTTAAGATTTTTGGTGACAATTTGAGGATGGATAAAGTGGTGAAGATGATGAGTAAGAAGGAGAAATAGGAAGGAAAGAAGAGTAAGAATTTGGAGTTTGATGAGGAATTAAGAGAAGAAGGAATAAATAAGAGAGGGAGAAGAATGATAAGGTAGGAGAAAATCTGAAGATCTAGCTGGAAGGAGATCGAGAAGAGAGAGAAAGTGATAGAGAAGAAACAGATGATGAAGAAGAAGAGGACGAATAAGGTGACCAAAAAGATGAAAATGAATATAAAGAAGATGGAGATGGCGATGAAAAAGAATAAGGAGGAAGAGATGATGTTAGTGAAGAAATAATATATAAGGAGAAGAAGAAGAAGAAGAGAAGACGATTATGGTGATGAAGAATAATGGTAAAAAGTATAGAAGGAGAAGGAAACCAAGGAGAATAACAATAAAGAGAGCATGGAAATATCATAGGGAGAGGGGATGAAAAATTATGATAGTAAAGGAAAAGTAAACTAAGATATTTATTTATACATTGATACATAGGTTACAATATAATTCTCAACTATGAATGATTGGGAGAGGAACAACTGGCTTAAAGCCCAAAACTGTTCCTTTCCCAAATTTAGAT
Organism: Nilaparvata lugens; assembly: GCF_014356525.2. Lineage (NCBI taxonomy): Eukaryota > Metazoa > Arthropoda > Insecta > Hemiptera > Delphacidae > Nilaparvata > Nilaparvata lugens. Next base: position 37,514,462 of record NC_052511.1, on the reverse strand, counting down.
AGAAATTGTCCAAAAAAGAGAAATATTGTAGAAGGAGAAAAAGATAAGGAAAACTGTTCCTTTCCCGAATTTAGATAGAAATTGTCCAAAAAGGAGAAATATTGTAGAAGGAGAAAAGGATAAGGAAAACTGTTCCTTTTCCGAATTTAGATAGAAATTGTCCAAAAAGACGAAATATTGTAGAAGGAGAAAAGAATAAGGAAAACTATATTATAAATGAAGAAAATCCCGAATTTAGATTCTGATATGGAGAAAAGGAGAAAAGAGTAGAAGGAGAAAAGGATATGAAAACTATTCCTTTCCCCAATTTAGATAGAAATTGTCGAAAAAGGAGAAATATTGTAGAAGGAGATAAGGATAAGGAAAACTGTTCGTTCCCTAATGTAGATAGAAATTGTCCAAAAAGGAGATGTATTATATGAGGAGAAAAGGGAAGAAGAAAGGACGAGGAAAAGAAGAAAAAGAAGATGATGGTGATCATGAAGAAAGAGAAGATGAAGAAGAAAATATAAGTATGATGATCATGATGTGATGATGACCAAGATGATTGTGAAGAAAATGAGAAAAAAAGGAGACGAACTAGAAGAAGATGAGGAGAGGGAGAAGAATGTATGAAGAAAAAAAGAAAAAAAAGGAGACGAACTAGAAGAAGAAGAGGAGGGAGAGAAGAATGATTCATTTGTATCAACTTTTCTACCAACGTCTTCTTCATAATTTTAATTTTGCACACTTATAATAAAGATTGTCTGAGTAGAAATTGTTGGCAAATTCTGATTTTAACTGAAGGTCTGTCTCTTCTGGGGTGTAGCAGCGCCTTTGAGGTCAAACTGCTTTGAGGTTTTGGGGAGTGGGGAGGAGAAGCATTCTCGTCATTTTTGACAGTCTCTATAAAGCGTGCTTTTTGATCTTATATTTATCTTTCCCCTTATCATGTCTTCCTATTTATCCGTATTTGTAATCTACTCTTATTTCTTTCTTTTTCCTCTTCTTTTGTGAGTCTTCTCCTCATCGTTCTTTTTGTGACCCTAATTTTTAACCTAACTCATCCCTTTTTGTTGTCTTCCTTCTACTCCTCAACCTATAACTTCTCTTTTCTCATTTTATATTCCATCATATTCTCTTCTTTTTAGACCCCTTTTACTTCTCCTGCGCTTACTTTTATCCTCCTTCTCTCTCTCTCTCTCTATTTTTATCTTGTTCTTCTCCCTCCTTTTTCTCCTCATCCTCCTCCTCCACCCACTCCCTCCACCTCCTCCTCTTCCTCCTCCTACTCATCCTCCTCCTCCTCCCGCTCATCCTCCTCCCACTCATCATCCTCCTCCTCCTCCTCCTCCTCCTCCACTTCCTCCTCCTCAACCACATTCTTTTCCCTTCTCCTTTCTCCTATTTTTCGTTTCCTTTTTGATACCTCATTACGTATCCTCCTCTTCCTCAGTTTCGTTCACGTAGCTCCTCGTTCTTCTTCGTCACCTACTCTTATCCATCTACTTCTCTCTTTCTTCTGTTCCTCACTTTTCTCTTTTCTTCTTTTCCTCAATTTTCATCTTCTTTCCTCTAGTAATTTCTTATTTCACTTCTTCTCCTCCTTCATTCGTAAGACAGGTGCCGGCGACCTTCTGTGTATTTTTGCACCGGCCACTTCAGTGAAGCTGCCAAGTTCTCTCGCGCTTTCTCTCTCTTCCACAAATTTATCACACTTTTCTTGACACCATCCTACTCTCTCGCTCCAACAGACTTTAAACTAGACTATTAAAATGTCTAGAATGGCGGATGACTAATTTCATTGCTGTACAGAACTCCCATGTGCAGAAACATTTGCTAAATTTTTCCATGCAGAAATATTATTTAATATTCATTTTGAAAAAAATTGTGCAACTTTGGTTAGTCTCCTGCAATTAGATAGTTTTCTAGTAATCTTATTCAATCATCCAAGAAGCTACAAAACTGGGTAGGGTGAACACTTTTGTGAATTCAGTGTTCATCAAATCTTCTTGTTCAAATTCTCATTGAGATGATTGAGTTTCATTCACAGTTGTAGACTTCGCCATTTTATTCATAAATTCTTGACATCCATCTCACTTCTAAACCGTCTAGCTCCTACAATAGATGAACTGTGGTCAATAAATTGAATTAGTATATCTACTACTCAATTCATAAATCATGAGATATATCAACCTAACCTTTGGATCAATCACTTCAATTAGTGCAGTAAGAAGTGTTTATAGTATGCTGTATGAGGTGTTTGTTTATGTTTATTCATACATTATATTCAAGATTCGTCGAATTTAAGCTGAGGTTAAAAGCTGTTGCATCAGATTTCAGTTTTCGTCCTTAATAAGATTCTCAACTAGAGGGTACTGCGACTCACTATCAAAAACATAAGTTTTCTCATGTTGGCAGTACCTAAAAAATTCCTTTTGTAACTTCCAATTTGTTTCATTCAAAAAAGGTTGAATAATTTATATGCATTATACATTTTTTTGTAATCGTATTCTAGTTGTAATTGGTTTCTGGCAATAAAGTTTCATTCATTCATCCAAATTTCCAATCTTCATGTATGACTAGCTGGCCCGGCGAACTTCGTACCGCCAAATAGTTTATGCATTTCATGACAAACTTTAGCTGGATGCACACCTGACGAGGCGCGATGCGGAATTTTATTTATATAGATAATTTTCCAACTGCAAAATAAATAATTTACTAAAAATCTATTAATTCTGAACACCGAAGACAGCACAATTATTCGAAACAAAGCAATGTCTTTAGAGCATGTAAGTCTTTAACCTGAGGCCGCACTGCTGAATGGTTATACACAGAACAGTCATTTTGCTTTTAGTCTGGGCGTTTAGAATAGAATACATGGCCGGTTATGAAGCAGCACACACTCCTGTCTACTGTCTACCGACGGCTGTTGTATGACGCAAAGATTATAACAGCTGATTTTTATTTCTGTGTGTGGCCAGCTCACAAATCTTCTTCCATAAGGATTACATGTAAACTTTGAAGGACCGTAGGGAAGAGTCCTGGATTCGGATTATAAATTTGGTAGGCCATAAACCTGGTCCTGAACATGACGAACAAAACTAAAAAAATCATCAAATTCGGCGCACACATAAAAAGTTATTGTATGTCAAAATTTGAGGCTCGATTTTTATTTATATAGATAGATATAGATAATTCATATGCATATGCACTCTTGGGCCAATTTTCCTCTGAATATTAATAGGCCAAAAAATTATTTTGGTTAATAATAATTGGTGGATAGTATTGATTGGAAATTTTGGATAAATGAAACTTCATTTTTGATAATTATTACTCATCAATTGAGGGTCCATTCATCCAAAATTTCCAATCAATACTGTCCATCAATAATCAATCATAAATGAAGTTTAATTATCAAAATAAAGCTGCAATGAGCGTGATAACGGAAAATATGTACCATATCTACTCCATTCATAATTGTGACGTAACAGCCGTTCCAAAGCATAGTCGTCCGAGAAAGTGTTTGCTCTATTAAGTTAGTCAGTCAGTAAGTCAGAGGTGGTTGATTTCATAAGATTCGCTTTCAATCAGTGTTATTGTGTTGGTGGTTAGACTGTGGACAAGTGACAGTAGAGTAATGCCAATGATGGGAGTGTGATGAATGATCGGTATGTCTCACTTTGGCTAACTGCTCTAGATCATGGCTCTCTCTCTCTCTCTCTCTCTCTCTCTCTCTCTCTCTCTCTCTCTCTCTCTCTCTCTCTCTATTTAATAATCGTGACCGCTTCTGTTGAGAGATTTTTCTGGTAGTCACCCAGTCACCTACCTATGTCGTGATTGTCTGGTTATGATTGTGATGATGGGACGAAACAGAAAAAGAAGAAGAAGAAGAGGGAGTAGAAGAAGAAGAAGAGGAGGAAGAAGAAGAAAAAAGAAGAAGAGGGAGTAGAAGAAGAAGAAGAGGGAGAAGGAGAAGAAAAAGAAGAGTAAGAAAAGAAGAAGAAGAGGGAGAAGGAGAAGAAAAAGGAGAGGGAGTAGAGGAAGAAGAGGAAGAAAAGAAGAAGAAAAAGAAGAGGGAGTAGAAGAAGAAGGAGAAGAAGAAGAAGAAGAAGAAGAAGAAGATGGAGACGATGATGATGAAGATGAAGAAAAAGAAGAAGTGGAAGAATGAGTACAAGAGGAATAGGAGGAGAAGATGAAGAGGTGTGGGAGTAGAAGGGTGTGGAGGATAACAATAAGAAGGTAGGAGAGAAGAAGAAAATGATGAGGAGGAGGAGGAAGAGGAGCAGAAGTAAAGGCGGTGTGGGAGTCGAAGGATGAGGAGGATAACAATAAGAAGGAGGGAGAGAAGATGGTGAGGAGAAGGGGAAGAAAGATAAGATGAGGAGGTGTGAAATGAGGAGGAGGATGAGGATGAGGATGATGATAACAAGGAGGGTGAGAGAACTGAAAAAGATGAGAAATAAGATGGATAGAAGCTCTGAATAAAATCATAAGTAGTATAACTAGGACAATAAGAATGATGAGTCATAGGAGAAGAAGGATAAACACAAATTGAAAAGAATAAGAAGAAGGAAAAAGAGAATATTATTATAATATTAGAAATGAGATGAACATGAGGCTCATAGCAGGAGGAAAAAAGAGAAAAGTGGTAAAAAAGAATACGGTTAAGTGCAAATAAAGGAAGAATAAATTAAAATAGAAGTACATGAAAGATAAGAAGAAGAAGAAGAAGAAGAAGAAGAAGAAAAATATTTAAATTAAAAATTAATTGTAGATTAAAAAGTAGATTTGAAGTACATGATGATGATGATGATGATGATGATGATGATGATAATCACCTTCTGCTTCATGACGTCTGCCTTCTTATCACTCACCTATTTATTTATTGTTTGATGATGATAATGATGATTTTTGTCTGGTTTGAAAAGCGTGTGTAATATTAGTGCCAGTTGGCAGTTTCTCTTTAAAGTCTAGACTCTCTTCTGATGGTGATTGATTGATTGAAGGTTTTTGTCTGTCACGTTTGTGAGTAGGTATTTTTATTACCATGTGTCAATAGATTCTGGCTAAATGACAATGAATTTGTAAGGCAATTCAAATTAGTATAGTAGTTTTGTGTAGGATTTTTATTCTTATCTCAAGCAGTTACTTGGATTTTTTCCTTAATAATTAGTTTTATTTTGTTTTCATTCGGGCAACTAGTGTGCTTACTTACTTTTTAAAGGTTTTTGACGTTTAAGGATGTTTCTTTTTACCTGTAGTGATGTCCACGTTATAATGGTAGTGTTTGTTTAGCTATGGTATTGCTATCCTTGTCTATCATTCAACAAAGTGGATAGCGCTATATCTTTCTCGCTTTGCTCTGTTGCCAGAGCGTCTTTTAACAATGTAGAATTAATAAATTATTAACAAAATATTTCATCTTAATTATGAAGTTATTGAATATTATAATTTCTTGCTTGATAAAATATAATTGAGTATTTTAAAAAGAATGAACAGTTAATATTACATCAATAAACCTGTATCAGCTACCGTCAATAATACAAAATCATTGACAAGACAGAGGATTGCCAAATCGTCTTTTAAAAATGTGGAATTAATAAATCATTAACAAAATATTTCATCTCAATTATGAAGTTATTGAATATTATAATTTATTGTTTGATAAAATATAATTGAGTATTTTAACGAGAATGAACAGTTAATATTACATCAATAAACCTGTGTCAGCTACCGTAAATAGAAGGCATTGACAAGACAGAGGATCGGCAACGTTGTTCTGCTATCTTTCTTCACTGCCATTATAACGTGGACCTCATTGTTGGCTGAATGAGATTGAATGTACGTAAAAGAAGCAAAAAGGGTTGAATTGAAAACGGTTTGCTTCCTTTCCAAGACATTCGATGAACGTTGAATGTCTATGCTTATTATATTTTGTATTTACGATATCTTAAGGTGCGTACAGATATACGCGCCGCGAACATGAGCAATTCACTTTTAATCAGCCGACTATATCTGTATTTTTACAGAAACGGTAAGATACAGATATAAAAAGCTTGGCATCAGCTGATCAAAAGTGAATTGCTCATGTTCGCGGCGCGTAAATCTCTACGCACCTTTAGAAAATTTATTTTGACTGTAGGAACAGAGGACCCATATTTAGATCTTTTTTATCAGTTGATCAACCAGTAGCACTCATACAATGTTTATTTATAATAACACAAATGCTTTCACTTCTTCGCTCCAATGTAAAGTAGTTGTATTTGTATATAGTCACATCCTATCCTTCACCTTTCAACTATAACACGACTTATTGCAAATTTTTAACACGATTCAAGATGTCCACATTCCTCAGTATAATTTGTGTTGTAATCAAGCTCACGATAAAATTATATAAAATGAACGTGGAATGTAGATCCTCACTACATAATTCAATTTCATAAGTTATAGATGCAAGTAATTTCAACCCCGAATATAGGTGACTCTTCAGGCTCAAAATTTTCAAAGATATTCTATAATCTTTTCAAGCGGTTTGGTGTTTTCATTACCTTATCAATTTCAAAAAATCAGGATGGGACGAGTGGATTAGATGCTGGCTTTGTAATCCAGAGGCCCGGGTTCAAATCCCAGCCCGGGTAAGGCAATTTTCTCGGGTCACTCCCGTGTTTCGGATGGACACTTTACTCGTCGATCCCGGCTGCCTAAAAAGCAGTCGTTACGTCGTCATGTCAGAGGCCCTGAAATTGATCAGTTGCGACATGAAAATTCTGACACCAGACCTGAGCCAGCCAGGTCACTCGATATTATTATTATTCTTCAAACTTCAATTTGTCATATTTTTGGCAAGTGAAAATCGTGGACTTGGCCTTGTTTCGGGTAATTCTTCCAACTAAATTGAGGAAAGACAGATATTAGGACTCTTCATGTTTTTCCATCCATTTTCATTTTTAACATTCAAATTTCAAATTCATTTTATTGCATTAAATGCATGCATATCCATGTTGGATATATTTCACAATTAGTTCAATTTTGAATGAATTAACCAAAGACCTTAAAGATGCATAAACTCACATGCAGCGCTAGTGTCGTACTTGGAATTGAAATCGGCCATTGAGGGGGCAACCCGTAAGACTATTACATACCAATGCCTTTGTAATCTATAGTATTACAAATATATAGATATAATACCTCGTGCTGAAATACCCCAATGGTGGCCTTCAATTTCAAGTAAGAGCTATCATTGGGAAGGCATAGGCATTGTGGGTCTATAAATCTCTTTAAGGTCTTTGGAATTAACATGTACACTCATATGTTGTAGTCAATCATACTTTACCATAATAGGTATTATACAATGTATACATAATAATCCTTATGATACCAATATGTGAAAAGAGAAATAGAAATACATTCATCTCATCCACGAAGCCTTACAGTTGTGTTGTGAGTGATGTTGTAGTACTTTTCCATAATGAAAACACAAATTCAAATTGTCAACCACTTTTTATTATTATAAATTATTATAATATACACAGAACCTGGTTTCGTGGCTTTACCAACCACATATTTAGTGGTTGACAATTTAAATTGTGTTTTCATCATCCACGAAGGCTTGAGCCTGTGTGTGGATAGGAGTCTGTTTTTTATTGAGAGAATAAGCGTTTTGTAGTTTGAGAAGGATAAGTCATTCTTGAATTGATAATGCCATTATAAATCCATTTCCTATACTATAATATTATTATTTCCATGCGTTGATGGTCCATAATTGAGTGTCTAATTTTAAAATGTATTTATTATTTTTTTAAATTAGTAATGAGTAATTACTTACGCAATTAGACAGAGTTAACCGCTTCCCGATTACCCAATTTGACTCAACTCAACACGCAATTACTCCATTTCACATTGCAATAGATTTGGACTAATGAAACCTAGTGGTCGGTTTCCCTTTGTCAAACTTCTCCACGGAATTCAAATACATTCCATTGTTGGTTGGCCTAGTGAAGGTAGGCTACTACAGTGAGACTCATTTAAATTTGTCAGCATTGTTCGAATTGTAAGCATTTTGAATGAGACAGGTGGATTACACGAACTCGTAAGTAATGCATATGACGTCACACCTTCGTGTAATTGCTTCGGTAACTTGTCTTGTGCTTTAATTTATGGTCGAGATTGTTTGAAAAATAATTTGTGCCAATGTGTTTCTCCTTCAGGAACAATGGGTGTGTAATGAATCTTGAAAACAATGTAGTTGACGAATTCTTGTAGAAAAAAAATTAGTTAAAGATGCTTACGAATACTTGAAGTTTATTATTCATACGTTTTTTTACAGTTTTGTAGATCATCTCATCTAAACATTATATTATTTTATCACAATTTGGTCCACTTTTCTTGATATAATACTCCATTTACTTTGAATCAAATAAATATTACTTGTTTCACTATTGCTGTTGTTGATAACCAATGTAGCAAGTCATTAATAGGTGAAATTAGTTATTTTGAGTCGGAAAGAAAAATAGTTACTCTCACAATTTAGCTTGTCGACCAAGGCTCCAACAAAATAAAATTGTAATCAGTCATATTCACAATTTTGCTATTGATTCATAATTTTGTCGAACTATAAAAATGAAACCTGCTCTGATTTTCAACTGATATTTGGTAACAAATATCTATTTTGAAGCACTATTTCGTGAAAAATACGGCATAAAACTGAAAATCACGATCTATCCTTGCTAGTCTACTTACTTTTCGCAGGGAAATGTGTGTCAAGGACATGAGTGTTTTCCATTGTAATGCAGTTACGAGGCTTATGTAAGATGTTGGTTTTTGTGGAACACACATAATATTATTGTGATGGAATTACTCCAGATAACACCCAAGATAATGCACTCAATTACAGAGTGCTGTGAATATTATGGAAAATATAGTGTATGTTATTCTGTAAAAATTGGAATTGAATGTACTCGCTAGGATAAGAAATGAATATTAAAGCCTATTTCTAAATTCTTAATAATGTAGGCCCTCAATTCAAATCTGGGCTATTCTATATTAGGCTATAGAACTATGCTCCCTGTAAACTAATAAATTTGTCAATATGACAATTCAGATTGATTTACCTTCATTAGAAACATACACATTTACAACTTAAATAATACAGTCAATGTTTTTCAATATTTTTTAGAGGAATCCCGCCAAGAAATCATTTATGAAATACGACTTTAAACTGTCACAACCTCATATTCATTTCAAGTACTGTAAAATAGAAACTAAACGCTGTTTCTACATCAATATCAAGTGAACTAAAATATGTATAATTGGAGAGGTAGAATATATACTGTACTAAAAATTGGAGCGATATGATTGGTAGTTACTGACCCATAAAATAATTTGAAAAGCGCTATTGGACGAGACACCATTGTGGGCGGAGCATTCGTATGCTTGAAAGCTTCGCCCATGATGCTTGTCTCGGCCAATAACAGGCCTCCTCTTTGATAGGTCAGTCAACTACCTACCAATCGTAGGGCTCCATCCACAGTACAGATGCTACTCCTTGTTTACGATTTCAGTTAAATACAATGATGATAACGATGTAAAACTCAAAACTTTTATTTTCATTAAATAAGTTATTGTAACAAGTTTTAGTCGTTTTATGCTTAATATCTTTCAGTGTCACCTTCTTCACATATTCATACCTACAGGGTGTTCCAAAAAATGTATATTTTTTTAAAGTGTATACACACTTTGAACTTCCATAGAAAATTTATTTACCATTCTACCATTATTTTTTTTGCCTTGTAGATAGTTTAAAGTGTGTATACATTTTTTGAAACACTCGGTATTTCTCATTGGATTGTTCAGTAGCCTATAAAAGACCTAGTTAGAGAAATATTATTTTGATGTTGTCAACCACTATAATTTGTTCAATGTTTGTTGTACAACTTAACTAATTTTCCTTATAATTATTTGAGGACATCAATGTCTTATTCTTCCAATTTAGGATAAATACTACAACATTTCGTCCCATTCAAAAAAAAAAATTATTTTCTTGTAATCAATTTTGGATTTCATAATGTAGGCCTATGTCAAAAGTTTGTTTTGCAAAAGAAAGTTTGGAATCTAAACTATTACTTTCGAAGAAACTGGAGTGGGCCTATTATCACCTGTGAACAAGGATTTCATCCTTTTACTGGTTGGTACATGTGCAATCTTAGTTCTAAAATTCATTCATTATTGCAGAATATGTATTAATATAATGTTAAATACAATATATACATTATACGTAGATATTATATTCTGTATATGCCTTGTATGAGACAATTGTATTCTACCATAGAGAAAATATTTTTTCTCTATGGTAGAATACAATTGTCTCATACAAGGTACAATTTATTGTCGAAGTAGAATACAATTGTAGTATGAGACAATTGTATTCTACTTCGACAATTGTACTCATAAAGAAAATATTTTTTCTCTATGGTAGAATACAATTTATTGTCTCATACAAGGCATATACAGAATATATCTACGTATAATGTATATATTGTATTTGAAAATATATTTTTCTCTATGATTCTACTATGCCAATAATCAATATAATCCACTTCTTACCATAATCCTCAACCTTACAACAAGAGTATGTTATCAATATCAATCTTGTGTGAGATCGAGAGAAGACAAACTTATTGTAACCCTCTCTTTTCTTCACATCTCTTTCTATCTGGCATGTTGGCCTTGTTCCTTGTTATTAGGCGGGTCCATTGAGATGGTGATTGTATATGGCGAGCGGCCTTACTGCATTATTCATACTCCACTTGTTCACTTCTTATTGTCAAAATTGCCAATGAAAAGCAACCGCGTTGGCTAACCTAATACTATAACTACCTTTGCTCAAACTATGACTACCGGTCATGTGAATGGATATAGTAACTAACTAAACTTCGTGTAACTAAGTAATACAGATTAGATGAATGTGTAGAAGCTCTCTTTGTAGCCCTCTTTATTAAAAATCTTTTTATTGGTTGCTGTTTAAATGTGATCAATCTGTTTTGTATTTCTTGAGGAACATCATTGTTTGGTAGATCAGCTTTTATTAAGATGGTATAGTTGTTGGAGAGACTGAAATGTTTGTAGGATCTGACTATTTTATTACGTGATTTTTTTTCTGAAAGATCATTACTGCTGGGATGATTAATTCTAAAGATCTTGGTTGGGAAGGTATACTGTATGTAATTTATTAGGAACGCTATTCATAGGTTTATTTATCATGTGAGACATCTATTTTTTATTCTAGTTATTGAAAATATAATGTGATGTAGGATTAACATTAAGAGGTGATATTGTGTCCAATACATTGAGCTCTTTTCAATGTCAATAATTGGATTACGTTGTCCCGAGATTGCTGCCATCTCAAATCATCAATACTTTTAGTTTCAATTACTTAGGCTTATGGAAATTCGTTTGTTAGTTTTTCTTCTTCATTGTTGGTTATTTTTACGTAGAACCTTGATAAAATTACTTTTTAATTGGATGGATGTTCAAAAAAGAGTTAACAGGTTTTTGCCAATTTTGGCAGGTTTTATTCAATTGACTGGGATGCTGTTATGTTTTGATTAAACTATGTTTACAGTATTCTATGCTATCTTATTCTATTCTATAAGTAATTTTATTCTAAATGAAAGTGACCTGTATCCTGTAATCTATCCTATTTTCTACGAGAAATTTTATTCTGAATGGAAACGACCTGATATTGTCAAAACCACTTATTTATTGAAATATTTTGAGACATCACAGAAAGTTAATTCTATTCTCGTTCTCAGTAATTATTATTTTTCTGATAGAAGTATTCACCCGTGCTCCGCCCGCACGAAACTGTGAAACAGGAACACATTCTCTTTTCCTAGGTGGTATGCTCGTCACATCCTACATTATGCAAATAGAAATATTGTAATATTCGTCAAATTTACTCAATATCCAAAAATATGTGATTCATTTCTGTTCCTTCATGGAAATACATCTAGCCTATATTGTAAATATTGTAGATATGGTTATATCTTGTATTTATGAATTCCTCGAATATGGGATAAAATACCATTATGAGGAATTAAATTTATTCAGACAAAACCTGATTTATAAGGAAAATTTAATTTGTTATTGAAATAATTATCCAATAGTATAAGATGTGATATTGAACTAGAAGAGTAGGTTGTATGTTCGTATCAGAACACATACGTGCAATACTCTCAGTATTAGATACCAGCAAAGCATCAACTTCTATGGAAAAAAACACATATGAAAACCAGTCACCATGCTCTCCACACATGAGCTCCTCTCGTATGAATATGGAGAGTAGGTGCTGTTTACAGTGAGTTGGGGAGGTAGGAAAGAGAAAAATAGAGAGAGAAAAAGATAGGGCGATTGAGAGGTGTGTGTAAAAGAGAAAGAGGGTATAAGAGGAGAGAGAGTGCTATAGAGAGTATGAGAGAGAGAGAGAGTGGTATAGAGAGTATGAGAGAGAGAGAGAGTGAGTGAGAGGAGAGAGTAGGAAGGAGATTGAAAACAAAAATGAGAAATTTATCTGTAACCTGTTCCTCCCACGACCCTAGCCTTGGCCATCATAACACCTGACTTTTGATCCTTTTCTCTATAAATCTGTCCTTTCTTATTCCCTTTCTCTTTCTTAGTCTCTCTCGCTTTGTCTCTCAAAATACCTGGTCTCTGAAACAGTACTCACCTCTATCAATTTACCCTCCTTGTTGTTGTTGTAGTTTCATCTTGTCTTCTTATTTTTTTACTCCTCTTCTCCTTTCTTTATGTCCTTTCTCTTTCTCCCTTCACCTTCTCCTATCTTCTTCTTTCTCCACTTTCCTTTTCCTTCTACACCTGCTTCTCCTCTTGCTTCTCTCGATTTCTAACTTTTTCTTGCTTTCTTTCGTCAATTCCCAATTCAACCTTCATTCATCTTTTTAATCATATCCTCATTTTCATCTTCTTCTTACACTATTCCTCCTCTAGCTTCTCCTTCCCACCTTCAATCTCGTCTCCTCCTCCTTCTCACATCAATCTTCTCCTTCTAGTTCTTTGTTTCATTTCCTCTTCCAGTTCTTCCTCTTATCTTCATCCCTTCATCCTTCTCTTTCGCCTCCTCCCTTTTCTCCATTCTCTCTTATTTTTTCTTGATATCATTTTGTTCATGATCTTCTTTTTCAACTTATTCTCCCTCTTCACCATAGAGAAAAGAATACGTTATAGTAAGATCACTTCACTTGTATGGGCTACTTTATTAAAATTATTAAAAACTAGCCGTCAGGCTCGCTTCGCTCTCGAAATTTCGCTCCACCCCCTGGACCCCCGACTGGATCGTCCAGAAATGAGATCAGCGGGCTCGCTTCGCTCGCCTGCATTTTTCATTTGAGCATGCTTCATTCCATCAGAAAGTCAAAGTACTGAGAAAACGCAGAAAAGCTGAGAAAACGCTGATCTTGGGCGTATATTCGACGAAATATTAAAGTCACCTCATCACAACATTTTTAGACCCTACCTAAACCTCTGTCTAAAATTTGGACATTTTCTGTCTATCACTTGATGAAAAACTGAGAAAACGCTAAAAACGCTAATTTTGGGCGTTATTTCAAATTCCTTCTAACACAACATTATTACACCCTAGCTAAGCTTCTGTACTAAATTTGAACAATTTCTGTTCATTTGTTCTAGATAAATCTGAGAAAAAGCTAAAAAACGCTAGGAAAACGCTAATTTTGGGCGTATCTTTGACGTTATTGCAAAATTCCTTCCAACACAATATTATTACACCCTAGCTGAGCTGCTGTACTAAATTTGAACATTTTCTGTTCATTTGTTCTTGATAAAGCTGAGAAAGCGCTAAAAAACGCTGGAAAAATGCAGATTTTGGGCGTATCTTTGGAAATTTTTCCAAATCAGTTCTTAGTGCGCCTCTAAAGGGCCAACTGAACATACCTACCTAATTTGAACGTTTTTGGTCGGGTAGATTTTTAGTTCTGCGAGTGAGTGAGTGAGTGAGTCAGTCAGTACTCACTGAGTGCCATTTCGCTTTTATATATATATATATATATATATAATATATATATATATATATATATATATATATTATATATATATATATATATTATATATATATATATAGAAGACAATATGAAAAAATAGGCCGAAACTAGTTGTTTTAAATGTTTTAAAGTTAAAATGTTTTAAATAAAAGGGTATATCATGTTTTCATATTGTTTTTAATATTTTGTAGTCATATTTAATCTCTGTCTTCACCTCCTCTTCCTCCACTTCTTCCATTATTGTTCATCATCATCTCAATTTCCTGAACCTCTGATTTTGCTGTTGTTATTCTCCTCCTTGTTCTCTTTCTATTTACTCTTTCTCTTCCTCTTCTTTCTTCTGCTGGTGTTTTTGCCTCACATACTGCATGTACTGCATAATCCCACCTACTTTCATCTCTTCTTCCATCCCTTATTTCTTCTTTTCCCCATTCTTCTGCTACTGCTCACTTTCAATCTTCCTTTCTCCCTCCCTCACTCTCATTCTATTATCTCCTCCCTTTTCCTGCTCCAATCAGTGTGCATGATGGAGCAGTGAGGAGGTGGAGTGGTAGAATGTGGGTTCAAGGTCGCCCCCCTGCAATGTGGGCCGTGTCAGAGGTCAAATTGTTGCCACTATAACGGTGCTATGCTTAGCTGCTACTTTCCAGTAACAACCAAGCAGCAAGTGTGTCTATACTTACTTCCAGCAAGCACTTGCTACCTATTATTGGTTTACAACTCCCGGCTATGGAATGTGCTTCGCGAATTATTGCGGAAGTTCAGTATTTTCGTCCACTCCTGATGTTCCGAGATTGTGCTATAGTCAGTGAGTATAGGATGAAACATTCTATATTCACTATATTCTATACTCACTACCAAAGGACCTTAAAGATGCATAGTCTCACATGCAGCGCTAGTGTCGTACTTGTAATTGAAATCGGCCATTGAGGGGCAACCTATTACATACAAGATTATTACATACCAATGCCTTTGTAATAATCTATAATATTTCAAATATATAGATATGCCTTGTAATAATCTATAATATTACAAATATATAGATATAATATCTCGTGCTAAAATACCCCAATGGCGGCCTTCAATTTCAAGTAAGAGCTATCATTGGGAAGGCATACGCATTGTGGGTCTATATCTCTTTAAGGTCTTTTCTCACTACATTCTATCAGAGATGCCAGAAATAATCTGTCATAATTGTGAAGTATCGGAAAGTATGCTTTCACAATTTCGAAACGTTAAAAGAAAACAATAAAATTATTGATATTTATCACCATTTGTAACCAATGTTGTATTTTTTTTTTTAATATTGGGGGCTCCACCATTTCCCAGATGGGTAGAAAAGTTACAAAGGAGATACATAATCAATATTTCTTTACTTTATGATTCTATACTCACTGGCTATAGTGAGATTCACTATGATCTGTCAGTATTGGTTCAATTGGAACCATATATGTTATTCATCAGAAATGCTGATACAGTTTGAAGTGAATCTGATCATTGAAAGATTCACTCAAAATTGTCAGCATTAGTTGAATGGGAAGCATTGATGTTATTGATTAGGAATACTGACAAGTGGAATTTTTCTGTTATTGGGTCAATTTGTCACTGATATCTCATGTTATTTTGTCAATTCTTACAAGTCGTTTTGTTGTTGTTGTTCTTCTTCTTCTGTCTTCTACTTCTTCTTCCTCTTCTTCTTCCAATATCTTCTTCTCCCACTTCTTCTTCTTCTTCTTCTTCTTCTTCTTCTTCTTCTTCTTCTCCTTCTTTTTCCACTTCTTGATCTTGTCTTTGTCACTCTGGGTTTTATTGTTGTTATGTCAGTTTATACAATTTTGTTGGTTGTTGTTGGTCTGATCCCCAACTTTGTTAGTCACTTTTCCCAATTTCTTGTTGTTCTTGGTCTGGTTTACTAAATTTAGTTTGTTTTGCATCATTATTGTGCATGTCATTTATTAAGTAGTTGATACCTTGAGCATTTGAAATGAACTCATATAGAAAAAATATATTTAAAACCCCAGTAGATGTATTTTAGAAGGTATGCCAAATAAGTATGGAAGTATTGTCTAGTTCATGGAAGCGGTTTCTGATAATATTGATGAATTCTTATAGGTTGTATAAATCGGTTTATCTACTACATTCTACAGTATATCATTTGTTTGTTTCTTGAAGTTCTTATTATGTGTGGTATGGAAATGTTCACTCATACCTAAGACTGAGATCATAACTTCAATCTCAATTCCAATCCTTCAATTATATTACACTCCCATCTACCAAATGGAGAGAATGATTATTTTTTAACAAATCTAAATTTTACTTTTGATTAAACAAAATTTAATTCTTGTTTTATTTTTACCAAATTTTGCAGGTCAAAAGCAGTTCACTGCAGTTTCGGAAGGTAATTCAAGTTTTTGTAGGAGAGTTGAACTGCATTTTTGAAGTTTTTCTTGAGGGTATTTTTCTTTTTTGTGTTTTCCCTAGGTGGTTTTTGTTCCTTATCCCGTACGTTCATTTGTCCCTCTTGTAAAGTAGGCTATGCTATTGTGATTCAAGCATTGGTTTTCCTTCAAGGTATTCTCATTTTTAAAATTTCTCCAATTTTCCTTTTTCGTTCCTTTTCCTGTACTTTTATTTTTCATCGTGGAGGAAATTGTTATTGAATGTAATGATCGTATTCGATTTTTCCCTGTATCTTAGTTTTTTAATCGGTATGAATCACATAATCCACATGTATGAGTTTTTATCCCAGAAAAACATTTTCCTTTCTGATCTCTCCTGTATTTCCTATATCTATAATTTCCTATTCCTGTAATTTCCTATATCGCAGAAAAACATTTTGCTTTCTGATCTCTCCTCTATTTCCTATAGGGTATAATTTCTATAGGGTATAATTAGGGTATATTTCTCCTATGTCCTTTCGGAAGTATTCTGATGTGGTAGTGATTCAATATTGTAACTAGAACTCAATTCAAATTCTTAGGAAACGTGAATAATGAATCCTTATTAAATTGAATGACATGAATTGGCTGCTATTTTGAAGTATTCATTTGGAAGGATGATCAGAAAAAATAATTTTTGTTTCTCTTCGCAAATAAGCTTGTTTGGTGTTTCGGAATCCACCTAAAAATGAAGACCCACCACTTTTACATAAAACTGTTGAAATGATAAGATAAACTGACTGTTGTCTGCTAAATTATCCAAATAAATCGAACTTTCTATTTTGATTGAAAATTTGACTGACTCACTTCTCTATCATTGCATTCATTATCCATTCATGGCATCTGGTTTATTATTTCAGACCGTGATAACAAAACATGACTCATAGGCTCATGTGTCATTTGTCATAGAATATGAATCATGGTCTTAAAGTGAAGCAGATATATCACCCAAGAAAACTATCCATGATAAAAATTTATAACTGTCATAAAGATAAGATTTCCTCATGAAAATTTATCACTCCAGTGGAGATGTGATATTATGATAGGTTATTCGACTGAAATAGATTAAGTAGAGGAGCATAACCTACTTTCTGGAACTATTTATCAAAATTTGGGAAAAACAGTTTTGAGCTAAGTCTGTTGTTGCTTTTCCAGTCATTCATGAATATAATTTTTGTATCATCAAATGTATGAATAAATAAACAGTAGATGACTTGAGATTTGAAGTAACCTACTTTTTGGAACCATTTGTATCAAAATTTGAAAAAGGACAGTTTTGAGTGAAGTCTGTTTTCCTATCCCAGTCATTCATAAATATAATTTGTGTATCATCAAGGGTATGAATAAATAAACAGGAGATGACTTAAGATTTGAGGTAACCTACTTTTTGGAACTATTTGTTTCAAAATTTGGGAAAGGATCAGTTTTGAGCTTAGCCTGTTGTTGCTTTCCCAGTCATTCATAATTTCAATTTGTGTATCAACAAATGTATGAATAAATAAACAGTAGATAACTTGAGATTTGAGATTATTTGAAATTGTAAGCAATAAGCCACACAACAGTGATTAGTTATGATGATTAACAACCGAAGATAATTGAAGAGTCAGGATGCAATGATGATTACTTTGAAAGTGAAGGATAATGATATTAAGGAAGTATAGTGTCAGTAATTAGTAAGATATATAGGCCACCACATAGTTTTTCATCGTGTATTATGCAACATATTTCCCGCAGGTATGCTTCATTATTAATAGCTTTTCTCAGTTCAGTGGTTGGAATTGCAGTTGAAAGTGACGATTTATGTAACACCCAGACAGTAATGAAATAATGAATTACTCGTATATAGAAGTACAGACGTACCAGAGACGTATAATACAAGTATCAACTGTATTTTTCCTCTATGCCTATCTAAACCTTCTAACTTTTATACTCTAGTAATACCGTTATCTTCCGAGGCTTTGTTTTACCAAAGAATATACAATTTTGAATGGATATAGAATTGTTTAAACGTCAAATAGATTCATTTTTATTTAGTGAGATCATTATTATTATACTATAGTTCAATTTATATTATATTTCGTTTATATTTCAGTTGTTTAATGTTGGCAATAAAATTGCATTCAATAAAAAAAATTAAAATTTAATTAGAAGTATAAAAGTATTCTTTTATACTTCTGAATAAAAGGCATTTAAATTTAAGTAAATAGTTACTTAAATAGTAACTACTAGTTTTTAATAGTGATATTCATTCCAATTAACTGAACTGTCAGCATTCCTCACAGAATATATCAATGTTTCCCATTCAACCAATGCTGACAGTTTGAAGTGAATCTCACTGTAGCTTGTAATCTCACTATAGATTGTGATTAATTTATTGTTTAGCAGACTTATACTGTATATATTGAACTGTAGCTCGGATATTAATCTGCTTTGGAGTATTGTTTGGATAATGGTAGAAAATGAAAGCTGATTGATTTTACTATTGGTCATTAATATTGTTGTGACGACCCGTATTGTTCTGAGATTATGAATGGAGATTGAAGTTTAGTTGTACGGAAATGATGGTTACTGATGAATGGAGAGATAAGGTGTTGACAATTTCACTTTTCAATTTCCATCCAGTATAACGGTGATCGTATTTTTACTGGAAACAGTGGTGATGATATTATTCAGTAACTGAGATGGAATTAAATTACATTTATCAAAGTTGATTACGAATTTCATAATATTTACTGTACAATATTAGTTTATCAGTTCATGAGGTATAACTTTTTCAGTATAACGGTGATCATATTTTTACTGAAAACCGTGGTGATCATATTTTGTAACAGTGATGCTATAAAATTAAATTAAATTCTTCAACGTTGATAACGAATTCCTTAATATTTACTGTACAGTATTACTCTATCAGTTCATGAGGTGGATAATTATCGTATAGGCCTACTTTTGGGATCAGAATCCTGAAAATAAAATTATATTTTAATAATTGAAACTGTATTATTACTATTCCGAATTTTCAAATGGTTTGAATCCCAGTACAGTAGTTGTTGTTTGTACGAGTAATTATCCCTTGATATTTGGAGTGTAATATACTTACTAGCATTAATAATAATTATTGTTCCATAACCTAATATCTGTTGAATTCTCCTTTTAGATTGTTGTAAGGCTATGATTTTTGAGAAAATGTTGACGAATTTCAGTAATTGTAGTGTGAAATAGCATTTATTTGATTACGAATAGTTTTGAAAACGTTGTGTTTGTTGTCTTATTGCTACTATATGACAATAATTTCAAGTTTTCTCTTGATCACTGAATATTGAATCATTCCAAATCGAATATCTTTCAATCCGAAATCTCTCATATTCATATTATTGTATTTTTTCTCAAATATCTTATGATAATTTTTGGGTTAAATCAACTGCATCCCCGTCAATCATAGACATTTTTAGTTTTATATGAATAAATTATCATATTTTCAACTTATTCCAACAGTTTTGGATCAATATGTTCAATAAGGTTCGAAAATATTTTCCCTCCAACCTATTGGAAATATTGTAATTTGCGATAATATTCAAATGGATCGCACATGAATTTATTGTATAATGGGAGAATTCTTTTCCTCCAAAAAAATTCAAGTACATAATTTCATCTCAGCGAAAATCTCGCTGGAAATACAGTTACAAGACCGATATTTGATTAATACTGAATCATTACTATATTATTATTTACTTGATAATGATATTCAATGTAGTACTGATTTTCAAATGTATTCTTTGGATACGTTAGAGAAGGCTAGAACCAACCCTCTCATGCAAAACTACCCGTTGCCAAACACTTATAGAAACACTATAGATTAAACACTCATATTATAGCTGAAACATGAAGTGTCTTTTAGGGATACTAGTCAATTTATTTAGAAGTTGAAAAATGTTGGCTAATATTTTTGTTTTGTTTTTGTTTTTTTCAGATCCTGCAGAATTTAGGTAAAGTGGACCGAACTGCCGATGATATTTTCGACGAGCATCTCCAGAATTTCACACGTCAGCACACGGCTGCCACACGTCTGCAGAAAGAGTTCAACAACTATATACGATGCATCAGGGGTAAGCAACACCACAAATCTACTGTTACTATTTTCTTATAAAAAATACTTTTTGAAACCATTCAAAACCTTAAAAAATACTATTTGAAACCATTCAAAACCATATATCCTTCAAGGATCCCTTCAAGGTTAAGTAGTAGAGAAGACTAAAAGTCCTAAAGAATGTTTTCATTTGATCTCATTTCAAAACCCCTCTTCATAGAGAATACGTTTAGAACTGAGGTAAAAGACAGAACCACAGACGATAGAAGGAAACATTTCCTCGTATATAGTTCTTTGCTCTGTGCCAGATACAGCAGCAAACACTGTTAAGTGTAAGTATTTACTTAATTATATAATAGCTAACTTGAGTCTTGATTAAGAGGAATTTTATCAAATATTTGATTCTGTGATTGCACAATCAAATTGTGTGATTTCCAATTGGAAAATACTTACTAGAGTAACTAGAGTAATCTAGTGTATAATTATTTAAAGTCTTGTATGCGACTAGGAGGGTCTAGATTAAAAACTTCTCTATTGTGTAGTTTAGAATCTAGTTGAATGTACAATCTAGAATACCTGCATAAACCTGTATGCCGACTTCTCCAAAACTAAAAATAAAAATAATAAATATCTACAATACTATGTTTACAATTTTAAGGCAATAAAATCAATTTGAATTTCGAATCCATAATCTAGTCGTCATATGCTTTATGCTTTCTGAAGTCCAGGCGATAAGTCATTTTTGTCATTCAAATTATCCACATAGATGATTTTCTAATATTGTATATTATTTATTTTTATATTTTTTGCGTGTATCTCTTTTTACTTTCCTTGCCCTATTACCATAGGTAAGGAAAAGTATTGCTTTCCGAAAAAATTAAGGTACCCCAATTTCTAAAATTTCTATACGTTTCAAGGTCCCCTGAGTCCGAAAAAGTGATTTTGGGTATTGGTCTGTATGTGTGTGTGTATGAGTGTATGTGCGTCTGTGTACACGATATCTCATCTCCCAGTTAACGGAATGACTTGAAATTTGGTCCTTACACTATAAGGATCCGACACGAACAATTTCGATCAAATGCAATCCAAGATGGCGGCTAGAATGGCGAAAATGTTGTCAAAAACAGGGTTCTTCGCGATTTTCTCGAAAACGGCTCCAACGATTTTGATCAAATTCATACCTGAAATAGTCATTGATAAGCTCTATCAACTGCAACAAGTCCTATATCTGTTCAGGAGCTCCACCCCATCCATGCAAAGTTTGATTTTAGATTTCCAATTATCAGGTCTCAGATATAATTTGAACGAAAATTTTCGAGTGGAAAATATTGAGCATGAAAATCTCTTCAATTAATGCCCAGTAACATTTTCACCTAAAATTGAAAATAAGCTTGAAATTTGAATAAATGTGATTATTCAATTGCAAACTGTTGGCAACTGTTGATTCTATTAAATCTATGAAGAGATAGCAGATCTCGTGTGTATCCAGCGTTATTGTCCTATCACCAGCTGGCTCAGATCTTTGAATAGTAGACTTGTGATGCGCGGGGACACTAGCGTCAGGTTATCAATTTTCATAACGGCTAGGAACGTTGTGTGATACGCCACACCAGTTTTTTGTATGTTAATTTCCGGCGTTTTTCTAATATTGTACATTATTTATATATATTTTTTGCTGGTATCTATTTTTCTATGCTATTCTTATGTAAAACTGGTGTTGAACCGTTGGAAGTTGAATAAATAAATAATAAATAAGTGTCGCAAAATGTCCCAAAATAACTGTCTGGGAAAAAACGTATCCTCTTCCTCCTGTAACTGACTCATTCTAACTTGTAGAGTCATCTGAGATGATGATGAATTATGATGATAAATGATAGAATGATAAGCTGGAGACAGTAGTAGGGCTGTCATTGAATGAATGGGAAAGAGTTGTGTTGGTGACACTATGTCTGCCTGTTCAATTGTTCCATTAGCATTACTGCAGTATCTTTTATTGGCCCTAGAAGTGGCCAACAATGCAACACTTCATTCATAAATTTCCTCCTTACAACTCTTCATATTGGATTTCATCTTCAACATTTTCCTTTTGTGCTTCTTTTCCTTTCTCTACTTCTTCTTCTTCTAAGTTTTTTCTCTTTTTGGTTTATTATTTAGTTTGATTTTTTTCTCCACCTTCTCCTCCTCATCCTTTGGCTTCTTCTCTTCCTTCTTCCTCTCTTTTCATGTTTTTTCTAGTTCATCTTCAAGTTGTTATTTATCTTCTCCGTCTCCTTACGTTTTTCTAGTTTATCTTCTACTTATTCTCCTTCTACTTCTTCTTTGTTTTCTTCTCAATTTCCTCTTACTCCTTCTCCTTCATTCATAAATTTTCTCTCAACAATTTTTCATATTGTACTTCTTATTCAACATTTTCCTCTTGTACTTCGTTTCCTTCGTCTATTTTTCCCCGTCTTTATCTCGTCTTGGTTTATATATTTAGTTTCATTCTGCTAACCACCTTCTCATCCTCTTCCTTTGGCTACTTTTCTTCCTTCGTTCTCTCTCCTAACGTTTTTTCTAGTTCATCTTGAAGTTATTATTCATCTTCTCTATCTCCTTACGATTTTTTAGCTCATCTTGTAGTTATTCTCCTTCTCCTTATACTTTGTTCTCTTCTTCTCCTTTTCCTCCTCCTCCTTCTCCTCCTTCCCTTCTCATTCTCTTTCTTCTTCACCTCTTCCTCCTTCTTCTATCCTTATCCTCCTTCCTCTTCACATTTTTCTTACTTTCCACCTTGTTCCACTACATCATTCTCTTTCCTTCCTCTTCATTTCTACTACCTCTCCTCTCTTCATCCTTTTCTCCACTACCCCTCAGCCATTTACTTCTCCAACTTCTTCTTTCTCCTCCCAGATTTCCCCAGCCAAGTCAGCTGTTGGTTTGGAACAAGGAGGAAATTGAAAAGAATGTGAAGAGGGAGAGAGGAGATTAAGGATGAGGAAAAGGAGGAGGAGGAAATGGAGAAGAATAAAATCATATAACTCCTAGCTCTGCCACTATTCTTGGATCTCTTCTTTTCCTCTTTCCTTCTATCAGTAAAATTTTGACAGCTTTCAAAATTTGACGATTGCTTATCAGTAAAGTGTGACCTTAAGGTGATGAAATTAGTTTTCTGTTTATTTATTATGCTTATCTGTTATTGTCTGTTTATTTTGACAGGTTTAGATAAAGTTTCTAAAAGTAGTAATCCATGATTTATGAAGTTATCGGTTTTCTCCGTAGTTGCTGAAGAATAGTTAGTAAATATAATAAAAGTTTAAATTATTGATATTTCTGACAACTTCCCAGTGTTTCCATTATGGATAGATATCACAACATCTCACCAACAACAGTATCTGAAAATAATAATAGTTCATGAAATGATGCAGTCCATATATTTGAGCCATACTACTGTAAGCCTAACATATTATACTTGAAAACATGGATCAAGTAATATTTACAACATTTAGATTGGTCTGTTTATCATTTGTGTTATCATTTGCCTTAGGTAATGAGAAGGGTACGGATGAGAATAGGAGTACACAGTTCATTTAAATGAACCAAAGTTTTTAACAGTTCCTAATAAGTTACTAACATTTCCTAATAAGTTACTAACAGTTCCTAATAAGTTTGTAACATTTTCCCATAAGATCCGAACAATTCCTAATAAGTTCCTAACCGTGTTCCTAATAAGCTTTTAGTTCCTAATAAGCTCTTAGCAGTTCCTAATAAGCTCCTAACAATTCTTCATAAGTTCCTAATAAGCTTCTAACAATTCCTAATAAGTTCCTATCAGCTCCTAATAATTTCCTAAGAATTCCTAATAGGTTCCTAACAGCTCCTAATGAGCTTATAGTTCCTAATAAGTTCTAACAGTTTCTAATAAGAAGCTTTTAGTTCCTAATAAGCTCTTTACAGTTCCTAATAAGCTCCTAACAATTCCTCATAAGTTCCTAACAGTTCCTAATAAGCTCCTAACAGTTTTTTTATAAGTTCCTAACAATTCCTAATAAGCTCTTAACAGTTCCTCATAAGTTTGTAACATTTCCTAATAAGTTCATAACAATTTCTAATAAGCTCCTAATAAGTTCTTTACAATTCATAATAAGCTCCTAACAGCTCCTAATAAGCTTCTAGTTCGTAATAAGTTTCTAATAGGCTCTTAACAGTTCCTAATAAGCTCCTAACAGTTTTTTAATAAGTTCCTAACAATTCCTAATAAGCTCTTAACAGTTCCTCATAAGTTCATAACATTTCCTAATAAGTTCATAACAATTCCTAATAAGTTCCTAACAGTTCCTAATAAGTTCCCAACAATTCCTAATAGATTCCTGACTGTTCCTAATGAGTTGCTATCAGTCCCTAATAAGTTCCTTACAATTCATAATAAGCTCCTAACAATTCCTTTTAAGTTCCTAACAGTCCTAATAAGTTCCTAACAATTCCTAATAAGTTCCTTATAAGTTTCTAACAGTTCCTAATAAGTTCCTAACAGTTCCTCATAAGTTCCTAACAGTTCCTAATAAGTCCTTAACAGTTCCTAATAAGTTCCTAACAGTACGTAACAAACCAAACAATTTCTAATAAAATATTAGCAATTCCTAATAAGTTCCTAACAGTTCCTAATAAGTTCCTACAGGTTTAAATAGGTTCCTGAGTCATTGGAAAGCAACAGATTATTCTCTCCTCCACTCAAACTAATTCCTTCTAAAATTTTCACTTCAAACACTCGTGGAATTCAAAAAACAAAATCTATACAAATTAGTACAGCCTGACTAAATTGCTATTACCAAACTGGAGAAAGGAAGAGGAAGCTATTAAGGCTGAAGCATCTGGCCACCAATACCAAATAGGCTTACATTGATGATTTCAGATTCAGAAATGTTATTAGTTATTCCAATTTCTCTAATCCTGTAAAAAGCTCTCAATCCTGTTCCTCACTTCCATTCTTGGAACGCGGCACGATCGGCGATCGACTTTCTCCCGCGCATTCTTTTCAAACTGAAAAAGAAGAAGAAGAAGAATGTGGGAGGAAAAGATAAACAAAATACGATGATGGAGAAGAAGGTGGAAGGAAAAAAGAAGAAAACGATGATGATGATTATGATGAATAAAAAGGTAGAAAAAAGACGAAGGAGAAGATGATGGGAGGAAAAGAAGAAGAAGGTGGGAGGAAAAAAGAAAAAGAAGAAGGTGGGAGGAAAAAAGAAAAAAGGAGAAGATGGGAGGAAGAGAAAAATAAAACGATGACTAAGATGAAGAAGAAGACGAGGATGAAGAATTAGAACAAGAATAAGAAGAAGATGAAGAAGAAGGTGGGGGAAAAGAATATAATGATGATGATGAAGAAGAAAACAAGAAGAAGAAGGAGGAGAAGAAGAATAAGAAGAGAAAGAACAAGAACAACAATAAATACATGAAAGGCGAAAAGAAGAGGAAGATAATTGAAAAGAAGGACATAAGAAGAGCAAGAGGAAGAAAAAGTAGAAGAGCAAAACCAAAAACCGTTTGAAGAGACATGAAGAAGAGTAATAACCAATCAAAACAAGAGGATAATGAGCATGTAGAGATAATGGCGAAGTAAAAAGTGATGAAATGAGAGAAAAGAGAAAGAATGAGAGTACCAAGTGGAAGGAGGGTGATAAAAGAGAAGCAGTGGCAACAAGGTTGAGATAAACAAGAAGAAAATCAAAATGAAGATGGAGAAGAACAATAAGAAAATGAGGTTGAATAAGAAGTGAAAATTACGAAGATGTAGATGAGGAGGAGGAGGAAGGAGATGATAAATATGATGAACAAGAAATGAAGAAGAGAGAGTGAAAGAGATAACAACAATAGCACGATAAAGAAAGTAACGATGAAAATGTGAAGGAAGAAGAGTATATGAGAACTGCAATAAGAGAAGGATAAATCTCAGAGAAACAATAAATATGAAGAATAAGGAGAAGAGGAAGAAGAAGATTGAGAAGAAGAAGAAGGAAGAGAAAGAGGGAAGAAGAATGAAGAGAAAGAGGGAAGAAGAACAACAAGTAAAAGAGGAGGAAGAAGAAGGAAGAGAAGGAGGGGAGAAGAATAAGAAATAGAAGAAAGAGAGGATTGAAAGCTAGATGAAAGGAAGCACTACAAGTAGAGAATGATGAAGAAAGGTAGAAGAATTAGAAGAAGGAGGTGGAAAAGAAGTAAGTAGTAGAAGTAGAAGAAAGAAAGGATTGAAAGCTAGATGAAAGGAAGAAATAGAAGTAGAGAATAATGAATACGAAGAAGAAGGAAGAGAAAGAGGAAAGAAGAACAACAACAAGTAAAAGAGGAGGAAGTACAAGGAAGAGAAGGAGGGGAGAAGAATAAGAAGTAGAAGAAAGAAAGGATTGAAAGCTAGATGAAAGGAAGAACTAGAAGTAGTAGAGAATGATCAAGAAGAGAAAGATCAAGGGAAGGTAGAAGACCTAGAAGAAGGAGGTGGAAAAGAAGCAAGTAGATAGTGGAAAGGAGCGAGCCTACTTCGGATTGAATAAATAAACCAAACATAGCTGGTTCCACTCCACTCACTTCCGTCAAAATGTAAACACTGCCTTCAGAGAGAAATGTAACTCTCCATCTCTCGTATGTGGGAGAGTGAATGTACACATTCTGATATCCAAGAGTTTCACTACAATCTGTCAGAATTCCTCGATAATATCATCAATGCTCCCCATTTAATCAACGCTGATAGTTGAAAGTGTATCTTACTTTAGTAGGTTACATGAAAAAGTTGAGATTTCTGTCTGAGCTTCAAATATGACGTGTTTCTCTTGATTTTCTCAAATACTTTTTCAATTCAAATACGGTAAATGAAATTAATCTTGTTCTGTGAAACAAGAATTTTTGTTTTGAAATATTGTATTTGCTGTCTATTGAGGTGATGAGTTGATGGCTGTAAGTTTAACCATAGAGAAACAATAGCATAAGTAGATATCCCATGGTATAGGGCGTTTATGTCGCAACTTTTACTGTTATCTCAAGCCGATAGCCCACGTAGTTCTTTCCCGAGAAGCTGTGTGACGCTGGTTGTCCCCCATATTGTGTCGTTCATACACTCTCACCCCAACAACAGTAAAAATCGTCAATAATCGACAGTAATTGACTTGAGTTAACAGTAAACGTTGCGACATAAACGCCCTTATGTCGCAACTTTTACTGTTAACTCAAGTCAATTACTGTCGATTATTGACGATTTTTACTGTGTTGTTGAGGTGAGAGTGTATGAACGACACAATATGGGGGACAACCAGCGTCACACAGCTTCTCGGGAAGAACTACGTGGACTATCGGCTTGAGATAACAGTAAAAGTTGCGACATAAACGCCCTATACCATATCTGATTTCGCTATTTTTTCTCTATGGTTCAACAAATTTTTATAATACTATCATCAATACCATACATACAAACAAACATAGAGATTCTATAGAAATTTACCATGGTGCTATTCATAGTGGTATAATGCTGTTGAAGGTTGAGGTGTGTACAGACTTGAGCACCACGAACACGCACTTCACTTTTACTTTTCATCAGCTGCTGCGACACACTATGCTGTCCACCCACTGCCTTACAAGAGGATCAGAAATGATTTTTAACTGAAACTGGAGATCAAGCCAAGTTTCAAAATTCAGACGGCAAAAGCTGATGTCTGCCGGTGTAATTTGTGCGCCAAAATGAACCAGATTATCAAAGAGCATGCACTTTGATGCTATGCTTGTTATATCTGTACCTTCTAGTTTCTGTATAAATACAGATATAATCCTATTATATTAAGCGAGCAATTTCTGTATATCTGTTTATATTTTTATATCTGGTTATTTATGTTCAACGGATCTCGAAAACGGCTCTAACGATTTTCACGAAATTTGGAACATAGTAGGTTTATGATATAAAAATTCGATTGCACTAGATCTCATCCTTGGGAATACTCGCTGAACGACATTAAGAGGATAATTCATCCTTAGCTGAAACTTAGTTGGAAAATCAAAATCAGCTTTCATAAGCTGACGTTTAGCCAGCTGTAAAATATAGCACGATCATTTTAGAGAATTGTGTTCTGTTTATCAATAAATTAAAATAACGAGCGAAACTCGGTGCCCCGATATTCAGGTGTTGAAAAGAGAAATACACGTGCTCGTGGTGCTCAAGTCTGTACGCAGCTTCATGTATCCTCCATAGAAATTTACCATAGTGTTACTTATAGTGGTATAATGTTGTTCATAGCTATAGGTCTTTCGTTGATTAGGTCATCTTATAGGTCATTCATTCATTTAATCAAGCATTACAATAATGGGAAGAAAATCAGATTTCAGCCCAAAATGTTTTCTCTTCAAATTTTATTAGAATACTCGTAAATTATGCAAAGTAAGATTAGACTATTAAATAATGAAAAAGACTAAGAAATGGTCAAAACAACACAGATTTATTGATACTTAGAAAGACCGGTTTCGGTTATTACACCATTGATAATCGACAATCAAATCGACAACACGATTGACAATGGTGTAATAACCGAAACCGTCTTTCTAAGTATCAATAAATCTGTGGTGTTTTGACCATTTCTTAGTCTTTTTCATTTAATATGAATAATTACCACAATATCAACTTCTCAACTACACAACATAAGCTCTTCTACGCTTTACACGTGCTAGCTTCGTCTCAATGTGAACATCATAATATGATCATCAAATTATATAAACTCGTCTATAGTGAGGTCCACGTTATAATGGCAGTGGAGAAAGATAGGAGATCAACGTTGCCAATCTTCTGTCGGATCAATGCCTTCTATAGACGGTAGTTGTGCTTGAAGCAGGCCTTGATAGCCCGTTAAGTCCGTCAGTCTACGTTTAACACTAATCTACGATTACATGTTAGTATGCTCACATTTATTATCATGTGTTTTATTCTGAGATTAAACTAAATAACACCACTGGAGATTACACTGATCTTTAAATAACACCACTGGATATAGCACTAATCTCTAAATAACACCTGGAGATATCACTGATACCTGAATAACATTACTGAAGATTACACTAGCTAGGGGGAGGATACCAGTTTGTCAATATCTCACTTCATCAAGTACTGTACCTACAGTATTTTGAATAGGTAGATTACTCTAGATACTGAAGCAAATGAGGAGTTTGGAAAATGATGAAGTTTCCGTAGCTGATACACAGTGAGCTACATCGTTGCACACTATAGTGAGGTCCACGTTATAATGGCAGTGGAGAAAGATAGGAGAACAACGTTGCCGATCCTCAGTCTTGTTAATGCCTTCTATAGACAGTAGTTGATACAGGTTTATTGATGTAATATACTGTTAATTCTCATTCAAAATAATCAATTATATTTTATGTGCAAGAAATTATATTTTTCAATAATTTCCCAATGAATTTTCATAATTAAGATGAAATATTTTGTTAAATCATTATTAACTCTACATTGTTAAAAGACGATCTGGCAACAGAGCAAAGCGAGAAAGAGATAGCGCTATCCGCTTTGTTAAATGATAGACAAGGATGGCTATACCATTGCTAATCAAACACTGCCATGTGGACCTCACTATAGCAGACTAGCGTCTGCCTCTCAATATGCGGCTAGCCTTTATGGAGGAAGCAGATACTTGACTGAACAGAGGAAAGTGATACGAGAAAGAGGTGATAAAAAAGACAGATAGTGAGTTGATAGTATACTTCAAAGAAAAATAAAGGAATAGTTAGTTGTAGTGAAACAGATTAGGGTAGGATATAACAACATTTCAATTTGGGTGTAATACACACATCTATCTCCCAGTATTCCTTATGGATAACTCTAATGCTTCTCAACTCAACCAATGCTGACATTTTAAAATGAATCTCACTATAACACTAAGGATTTACGTAACGCCCATCCAAGGTCGATCTTGTTTCACTGCACTATTAACACCGGTATTAGTTGTCCATTGCAGCCATCTTTGTTCAATATATTGGCTACTGGATAGCTTCATCTCTCTCGGCTCCCGATTTTAATCGTACAAATACTACGTTATTATGTAGTTTGGTGTAATCTGACATGGGACGGAATCAATCGTAGACCGCCAATGAAGAGATGGTGGGAAAGAGAGAGAGATTGATTGATTGAGACTTTATTTATGTAGATTACAATATATACTGGCTTATATACAATAGCTTAAAATACAACAAAATTATAGATGAATTTACATAATATAGACTAAGAAAATAATATTATTGAACTGTATATGATATAAAAAGCAATTTGTAATGACTATAGATAATATTGTTATGCATCTACATAAAGTGGCGGAGCTTTGGACATATCAATGTTCATTCTTCGGAAAGAATATTCAAGAGCGAGAGAGTGAGTGAGAGTTTGTGTGACAGAGAGAGAGAGAGAGAGAGAGAGAGAGAGAGAGAGAGAGAGAGAGAGAGAGAGAGAGAGAGAGAGAGAGAGAGAGAGAGAGAGAGAGAGAGAGAGAGAGAGAGAGAAAGAGCGAGAGAGTGAGTGAGAGTTTGTGTGACAGAGAGAGAGAGATAGAGAGAGAGAGAGAGTGACTGTGGGAAAAAGAAGAAGTTAGAGAAGTATGGAAAGAGATGATAGATGAGTGAGAGCAGTGGGTTGAGATTGGGAAAGCTCTGTTGTAGATACAAGTATAAGCGCATTGTATTGATTGTATCTGTCTAGTTTTCTCCAATTTTCATATTTCATTGTTGTATGATTTTTTTCTGTACTTATATTTCAAATTAATCTCTATGACGATGTTCAACTGTTTATTGTATTATATATGATTAACTGTGTTGAATAAATTTATATCTTATCTTATTTTATCTTGTGGTTACAGCGGTGCAGGCAGCGAGCAAATCGCTGATGGACTCTCTGAACGAGATCTACGAAAGTGGCTGGACGGGCCATGACCTGGTGTACGTGCAGGCGCAGAACGCAGAGATGCTCTGGCAGGACTTCAGCCACAAGCTCGCCGACCAGGTGCTCATACCGCTCAACACCTACCAGGCGCAGTTTCCCGAAATGAGGGTTAGTATCACAAATAGATTAAGCTAGGCGCACACCAGTTAGTCAAGACAAGACATGATCAGACAAGTTTAGTCACAATGCTAAACATTGTTGCTTATAACGCAATTCACAGTGATTAGTCATTGCAATGAGACATGTCTTCATAAGCAACTATGTGAAGTATTGTGACTAAAGGTGACTAGCCTTGTCTTGACTAACCGGTGTACGCACAGCCCTAAGCTGCGTTTACACCAAAGTTATTAACAAAATGTTCATTTTTCCGTCCTTATGGATTCTATTAGATTGAACGAAGCTTAACAAACACTTATGTTCATCATGTATATGATAAGTGTTGTGTTCAATCTAGTAGAATCTATAAGGACGGAGAAATAAACATTTTGTTAATAACTTTGGTGTAAACTTTGGTATCAAGTTAAGATGATGCTGCATCATATTGTGTTGATAATGTATCATTCATGGTGATATCATAGAGAAAAGATAGCGTAAGAAGATATCCCATGGTTTGTAGAATTCATCCAAAGCTTGGAGGTTTTGTATCAATTTGTGATGTTGTGTATCAAGTTAAAATGATACTGTATCATTCATGGTGATATAGAGAAAAGATAGCATAAGAAGATATCCCATGGTTTGTAGAATTCATTCTAAGTTTGTCGGTTTCGTATCAAACATGACATCAACATGACATGAAATTCTCAATATGACAGTCTTTCCTAAGGTCTTTAGAAAAGTCTTCTAAGATGGTCTTTAGAAAGACTTCTAAGGTCTTTAGAAAAGACTTCTAAGATGGTCTTTAGAAAGACTTCTAAGGTCTTTAGAAAAGACTTCTAAGATGGTCTTTAGAAAGACTTCTAAGGTCTTTAGAAAAGACTTTCATGGTAATGAAGAGTTCAGTTGAGATCATACATTACATGTTGTACTACTGGAGAAGAAAAGATGAGGAAAGTGCATTTCCTGAAAATTGCAAATTATTGGAGTCCTCTCTGATGAGATTTTTAGTATCTCTGTTTTTATTAATATGTAGATCAAATAATCTCCAATAATGTTTACAGATAATGCAAATGAAAGGTTATATTCACGCTGTAAGACCGATAAATGCGAGCGGATTCTATGAACTTCCCAACACATCTCAATTAGATCTCGTACCGAGTTATCAAGCGGTGCTTCAAATAGCCTCTCTGTGCCATGAATACCGGGCTAATGAACTACTCTATATGCGAGACTCTGAAAAAGCAATCCTTCCCAAAGCATAGAGCCACTTTTCAAGAGACAACCGATAAAAAAACGCGTCCTAAAAACGCTTTCAAAGAGACAGCAGCAGTCTGTCAGCTCAGCCACCTGGCTTGCTTCATCTCTGATCTTCATTTCAAGAAAGCAAAAGTCGTTAGCTCATCTCTGGTATTTATTTCAAGAAAACATTTTGCCAGCCCTGTCTCAAATGAGAGAGTTTTACGTGGTTCTTGGTGTTTCATTACAAGCTGGCTCATTTAGAACATAGTTGTATTTCAAAATATTCAGTGAAGATGGAAAGTTCACCTGATAGATTCTATCTTGATTGTAAAAATATCTCCCAGAGTTAAAATGCTTCTAAAAGTAGAATTATTCTATTGTGTGTAGAAATAGCATCTTCTGATTCACAAGCATTTTTGAGAATCTTTTCATTTAGTGCTGCATTTCAATTTAATTGTTTTCATTATTTTACAGATTCCTACATGACATACTACCTTCCTTCCATACAGAGCTGTTCATGGATTTTCAGAAGATATTTTTTTTAATCAATTATTGTAGAGTGCATTAATTCCACTCCTAAAAAGGGGCTTATGTTTGTTTTTAAACTGCGTTCTTCTCAAATAAATTATCAATTACAGATTAACAACAAAAAGATTTGTAAGTTATATTGAATACTAGCCCTCAGGCTCGCTTCGCTCGCCATATCCGTCTAGCCAGGGGGCTCCGCCCCCTGGACCCCCGACTGGATCGTCCAAGAATGAGATCAGCAGGCTCGCTTCGCTCACCTGCATTTTTCATTTGAGCATTTTTATCATATGTTAGAACAATCCAGTCGGGGGTCCAGACTAAACGTCTGGCTAAACGGATATGGCGAGCGAAGCGAGCCTGACGGCTAGTAATATAATATTCCCAGGATAGAAGAAGCAGTGCCCAATAAATTTTTCCGCGATAAATGCATTTAAATCTTCAACTTGGTGCCAACCTCACAAAGTCAACTCAACTTAATGCCAACCTGACAAAATTATTAATTTAGTTGCCAGTTAACAACTGTTTCGAAGAGGTACTCTATCTAGATTATAGTTCTATAGTAACATATGATATGTAAATTTCAATTATAATTAAGAGATTGGGAGAAGAAGAATATACATGCTAAAAGACGAACTTTAAACCCTTAAAAACAACCCTTAGAGTTAAAATATTGCCAAAAGATTTCTTAGTACGCCTCTAAAGGGCCAACTGAACATACCTACCAAATTTGAACGTTTTTGGTCCGGTAGATTTTTAGTTATGCGAGTGAGTGAGTGAGTGAGTGAGTGCCATTTCGCTTTTATATATATAGAAGATTGTGTAGTTTATTCATGACGCATCCCCAACTAACCCATTTATCCCTTGGAAATACAAACATTAATTTGAAAAATTTTCTACTCTCCCTTCACTTTATCGTGGACATTTTTATCACCTTTTTAAATCCTCAATGAATTTAATTGAATTTATTCCTGAATTTTATCTCATGAACAACCAATTCCTGTTCAATTTTTTGGTTGGCCCAATACATTTTTTTTATTCCTATGCATTGTCAGAAAAACATTCTATTCCATTTTGAACAATTCAATAGGCCTACTTTTGAATGTCGATCAAAAAAACAGCAGCTTCAGGAATAAATTTACACTTTTTTGTACTTGTGTACTGTTCTGTATAATTTTTTCATTTTTTTGAGTTTTCACAATTATTATTTATGTTCTCATTACAGTGTTGTGTTATGTGTCATGTCGTATTTTTCCATTATGAAGAACACAAACAGAAATTGCCAACCACTTATTTCAAAAAGTGAAAAGTGGTTGAAAATTTCTATATTTTGTTCATTTTTTGGTTATGTATTGAATATTCTTATTTTGGCTTTCCCACAGTATCTGTTTACTTGTTGCCAATCTCTTGAAAAATGTTCCTTGTCGACTTTTTAGCATTTACATATTTTCCACTTTTGTGTAGTCTAACGCCTTTTCAACGACAGAAAGAGATCCAGTACGTTAGTACCCAATGTCTGTCAACTTTCAATTTATTTCAATTTCAATTTCATTTATTGCCAATTAGAATATTCAAAACATATTACAAAATCTTTATAATATGACATATCTTCAAAAATATAAATAAGCATAATTACTCATACATATACTTGAATAAAATTAAAATTATTATTATTATTTGATCATTATATATCTCTTCCACAACTTTTTTTAAATTTAAATTCACGAATTTTGTTTCGATTTTTTTCAGAAAAAGATCGAGAAACGCAACCGAAAGCTGGTGGACTTTGACAGTCAGCGCCACAACATGCAGTCGCTGGAGGGGAGCGGCGCGGGTGGCGGTGGAGGGCGCAAACGGGACGAGGCCAAGGTGGCGCGGGCACGTGACCTGCTGGAGGATGCCAAGCGCACCTACGAGTGCCTCAACTCGGAGCTGCACGACGAACTGCCCGCCCTCTACGACTCGAGGGTGCTCTTCCTCGTCACCAATCTGCAGACGCTGTTTGCCGCCGAACAGCTGTTTCATTCGGAGACGGCCAAGGTGAGGACTCAACAGTTTCCTCGTTAACAGGATGCATTGATGCAAAGAGCCATAGAGGCATGGCTGAACTTGAATTATTTCCAATCGTTGACTTTTATACAATAATCAACTTCATATTATAAATTATATTTTCGAACACTTCATACGCTAAATTCAAGTTTATATATTACATCCCTGATTAAGCTGATTTACGACTCACACTGGCGCACAAGGAATCTTCCTTTTGCCGGTGTTTTTGCCTCACCCACTGTACTTATGCATGTGAACATAAATTAAATCTTTATTTTATGACAATTGTTTGTAATATGAAGGATATCATTTCGATATTATATCTAATTAAATAAATGTATGTATCTTGGTTTGGGTGCAGTAGCATATACTTATATTTATTTTCTGTAAAGCTTTTTTGTATTTTGTTTTTGGCAAATAAAATTCATTCATTCATTGTCTCTTAGGATGGCCACTAACAGTAGGACATGCATGATAAACATGCATGATGCACATGTTGTCATACATTGTTGTGTCATCACAGGGAAAGGCTTCGAGCAAAATTTTTCGAGGTTAGGTTTTGTATCTTCGATATTTGTTGTTTATTTTTTCTTCGCTGCTCTATTCCTCTATTTGAGGTTTAATTATTTTCCTATCATTAGGCTATAATTTGTCATTTCCCAGTGGCTCATTTATTGTTATTGGCTGTTTATTTTATGTTAGAAGCCTCTCGCAGATGAGCATGTGTATGTTTATGTGTTTAGGTAAACATGACATGCAGGTTTATCATGCATGTTCTACCGTTAGTGGCCAGCCCTGTGGGCTAAACTATTGGTTTTGACTTGGCCATCCACAGTGTAACAAGCCGGAGTGTGTTACTGGCAACACCGCATGCGCGTGAACGCCAGAGGCGATGACGGCTCACTTTAGTTAAGCTATTCACATTGTTCCGTGCAATAAATGAAATAATATATTATCTAAACTCTCCAAACTACTATCATTCATGTTACTACATGGTGAATCAATATAATTTGTGATATACACAACCTAATCCAACAAAAATTTCACACTTGGGGACGT
Organism: Nilaparvata lugens; assembly: GCF_014356525.2. NCBI lineage: Eukaryota > Metazoa > Arthropoda > Insecta > Hemiptera > Delphacidae > Nilaparvata > Nilaparvata lugens. The sequence goes on along the minus strand of NC_052511.1, from coordinate 37,477,955 downwards.
TGCACAGTCAAAGCTTTAAATTTTATCAGCTGGTGGCTTAAACTCAAAATGAAACAAATAATAACTAACGAAACTTGATACGGATTTAATCCAGTTTAAAATTATATTTAGTTTAAACTGTCACTATGCAAACGGCCCTTAAATGCACTTTCCGAACAACTTCTCAGCCTACACTCTCCAATCAAGTAATTTGAAAAAAGTAATGCATCTAGAAAGTATGCGCTCAGAAGAACATTGAAGATTTCTTTACTCTGGTTAAGATATCGCTGTGTGGTTTTCGCCATTCATTTTCTTCTGTATTTCTGGATCGAAATCATGTATCACATGACACTCTTCTCATTTGAAATAAATTTGGATTGGCGGATCTAACATGGCGGACCAAAATTTTGAAACCACAGACAAACATTTTTTCAATTCAAATCCTTAATAGTTAGTTATTTGTGCAACTAGTGCGCAAAGTGACAGTTTGCTGCACCGAAAGAAACGTTTACGCACGAGCCGTAGGCGAGGGCGGAATGGTTTCTTGAGTGCAGCAGAGGAACTTTGCGCACGTATTTCACATTAAATTTTTCCTACAGTTACCATTGAATATGAGAAGTGGTTGATTATGGGTAAAATGATGGCTGAAATCCATCAAATGTTTGTCTGTATAATTTTATTATTATTAACAATTTCAATTTATTTCAAACTTCATAATTCAATTGAAAATTGATAATCGATAATTTATTCAAATTAAAAATTAAATTAATTTGAAAATTTGAATAATTTTGAGTAAAACTTAATTTCTAAATAATTTTTCAACCAATCAATTTATGAATGAAAAAAATATTATTTGAAATAATGAATAATTAATATTCAAAATGTTTAATTTAATGAGTTCTCATTTTTATTTATTTGAAAAGCAGAGAAAAATATAGATAGAACAAATTCACATTCAAAATGCACGCCAACAATATCAACAGCTGATTGGGATGGCTGCAAGATAATACGCAATTATTAAGAGTACGCAAAGTAATACTTTGCGCACTAGAGCGGAAAAGTGGTTTTTTGCGTTCTGTAATCAGTGCAGGAATGGTCACTTTTCAAGGTAACTGTAGGAAAAATAATATTGTCAAATCATCCTTGTAAAAGAATTATTAAGCTGTTTCCGTAATTTTTACTAACTCTGCATGTTCTTCTCATATCTAAAAATTTAGTCACGATCTAATTTCCGATTTGTGATGCAGGTGTATGCGGAACTGGAAGCGATAGTGGACAAGCTAGCAACCGACAGCCAGAGAGGATCCTACACACTGAAGAAGACCGCCAACCACAATATCAACAACACCAAGGCCATCAATTCAAATTCAACGTGAGTTTCTTTCACTTTCCCAGCCACGTTTTCCTCAATCATCGCCCATCAACTTACATTCAATCGGCGTTTTTTGCTCGGAAGCTCTTTACTTCATAACAAGTCCTATATCACAATAATATTATAGTTATACATGTTCATTACTTATTTCCTTTGAAGGTTTGTTACTAGAGACGAAGTAACATAATAATAATCTAATAATTTAATTTGTCTTAGAATTTCCATACTATAGTGAGGTCCACGTTATAATGACAATGGAGAAAGATAGGAGAACAACGTTGCTGAACCTCCGTCTTATCAATGCCTTCTATAGACGGTAGCTGACACAGGTTCATTAATGTAATATAAACTGTTCATTCTCGTTTAAAATAATCAATTGTATTTTATTAAGCAATACATTATATTTTTCAATAATTAATTTACATAATTAAGATGAAATGTTTTGTTGATTAATTATTAATTCTATATTGTTGAAAAACGATCTGGCAACAGAGCAAAGCGAGAAAGAGATATCGCTATCTGCTTTGTTGAATGATATACAAGGGTAGCAATACCATTGCTTATCAAACACTGCCATTATAACGTGGACCTCACTGTAGAATTGTTCTTGTAATTGTTTTCTATAATTAGGTATATATAAGCACACATATTTCTTAAATTCAACATTTATTTATGATACAGGACCATGGTTACGTGGTTACACAGGTCATGCATTATAAATGAATGTAGAATATGCAAAGTCCGTGGGTATTTATTTCTTATTGGAACGGTTCTATATTCTATTAAATTCGTTCATTCTATACAACTCGGAATTATTTATCTGTTTATTTATTCAATGATACACAAAACACAATTCATAAAAATTATGGGAAAAGGACCAACAAGCACAGCTTAAAACTGTTCTGGAAAAGGACCAACAGGCACAGCTCAAAACTGTTCTGAAAAAGGACCTGTTACAGCCCAAAACTGTTCCTTCCCCGATTTTCGATTCATACTCTTGTCCAAAAAATAGTAGGATATGTTTCATTAACTTTCGAATTTGAGTCCAGTTTTCATATTAACTTGATTTTGTTTTGAATTGATGCTGCCACTCAGCGGACAGGATTTTTCCTTTGCTGTGTGATGCGAATAGTGTATTTAAATTGTTTTGTTTATAAGTTTTCTTTCGTTTTAAATTTGATTTCCATTACCGAATTATCTCTAAGGTATTAATAGAATGATTTTATACTTTATCTATTATGAAAAATGTTAACATGTATTAATTTTGGCAATAAAAATTATTATAATTTCAGTGCAAAAACTTAAAAACAAGAAATTTTGGACTTAGATTGCTTGGAAACCAAATAAAATAACGAAATTACATTCATTAACCACTTAGAACTATAAAATAATTCATACATCTATATTATAGAATTTAATTAATCATATTGAAATCACTATTGATATTTTCTACCGAATGTCTAGTGAGTGCCCTTCATTTCTTGAAGACCGTTTTCGGCCAATTATGCTATTATCAACTGATACAATATTGATGATATTATTTGTAATTTGAAAGTATCTTTTATGCATATTTCAATCATAGTATCTTTTAAAGCTTCCAATCCGTATTTAAAATACTATACTTTATGTGATCTTTACTATTGAAATTTTTCAATGTATAGTTTATCCAACGTTCGCTTCACTGTAACTGTATTGGTATTGTAGTTGTAGTGTATCTGTTATTGTCTCTGTATTATTGAAAATTGAAATTGAAATTTATTCACAATACTGGCATATTTTACAAATATTTTTACAATGCAATCATTATAAAGAAACAGTATCATGATGGAAATAAAGAAAAGAACTTCATTAGCTTAACAGCAATTAATTTAAACACTTATGCTATGATACGAATATGAGACCAATCTTCTATGGTAATTGAGTTAATGTAATTATATTATGAAATAAAAACACTCTTATATCGTCAAATTCTACAGTTTTATTTGGTAAGGAGCATGGCTTCGTGACCACACACGTCACATTTTCAAGCTGACTAAATTGTATTGTTGAAACGAATAATAAGATCAATCCTGTAAGTTTTTATGGGTTTCATTAATAAATATTTTACTTTTATAAGTAATCACTATCTAAAACCGTGAACACTTTTGTATGTTAATTGTTCACTCAATTTTTTCTCGATTTTCTTTCCAGGAACAATATTGGGTCACCCACATCAACGACTGGTATGTAGTCTTTATCTTCTATCAATAAAATATCTCACTAACATTTTGTTTTTGTTACGTTAATTTGTCAGTTAATCTAACATGACGCAAACTTTATTGATTTATACATCAAAGAGAAAATTTCTCAGAATGTCAAGTAGGCCTACTTTGGAATGATTCACTTCACTATGAAATTATTATAGAGGTAATGAATAAGTTTGAGCTTGAATAATTTCAAAGCTAAATCATGCTCATTAGGTATTTAGCCTCATGATTCACATTACCAATACATCAATTAAAGTGAATAATTTGTAATAAAAAATAGATCTAAAACATATTCATAGAGCAACCACATTTTCAACTTCATTTTTTGAATTTAATTTGATCAATAAGAAACATGAGTTGATAAGAATAATTATACAATTTTTTCTCAATGATAAATGAATTAATATATGAAATTTTTTATTCGTATTCATAATTTATTTCAATCTTCACTTTACTGGTACAAGAAAATGTGTAGATCTATACATCTGGACATCAATATATAAATTTTCAGTTCGCAATAAAATATTTTCACTCTCATCAAGTAGCGTAATTCATTGTGCTTTAATTTTTTATTGATATTTTCCATAAAAATTTGACAATTTCTTATTCTGAAGTTTATACAAGAGAATCTACTCCTCCACAATCCAGTATACTGATTGATAATGACATTATCCAATTAAGTATTGTCTTTTGTCTCAAGCTGAGGGCAACATTTATTAATTTGTCCATCTTTATTATTTTTTCGCCAGAAATAAGGGTAATTTTTCATTTTTGAATATGCATCAGGCCTGTTTCAGTCTACCACAGTGTTCTTTCCGCCCCTTGACTGTTTCCATCGTTTGAAAGCAGTCACATCGAATTCCAACTCTAATAACAAGTACAATCCCGGTTGGTAATCAAAAATCAAAAAATAAAATTCACCAAAGTCACACTGTATATATTATACAAACACCGGTTTCCTTTCAAAACGTTTCGGGAAATCCTTAATTCTCTCGTCTTCCACCTCGGACAAACTATTTCAAATCTTGTTGATAAATATACTCATTATCCTTGTCTATAGTTTGTTCATCTTCGTTGTATATTATATAATTATTACAGCTCTACTCTAATATTTGAAGTATACAGTCGAACCTCTGTATAAAGAAGTCGATTATCCCGAGAAAAAATTCGCTGCCGAGAGGTATTCGTTATTGAGAGGTTCTGTCAAGAAAACTGCCACGATCCTATGGATCTTATAATATCGTATAACGGCGGTAAATAATGAATATGGTACATGAAACATATCATCACGAGCGTAGGACGGGTACCTAGTAGGCCAATATTAATATAAAAATTTAAAAATTCATGCTGTTGAAAAACATATTTTTTTAATATTTGTAGAATGTAATAAGTAAACTCACCAATTTATTTCCAGAAAGCTTGATTTGTACTATTAGTAGAGCTTAATCAAAGTACATACTCTTTAGCAATATTATTCAACTTTTTACACTACTATTAGATGGAACGCAAAATACGGCTATTTTGTCAATAACTTCACTATAAATACTATAATAACTCAAATTTCCCATTTTTTTTCTATATTTGAAAAAGTGAGTAATATCGGTTGAATTTTGCATTTGAATAAAACATCATGTTCGATAAAAGACTCACATCCATTCAAACAGTCGGACATGTCTGGTACACTATTTTTCAGTTTTAATCCCTGCCTGATAATTTTGAAAGCCTCTAGAACTTCTTGATCTGACGGATTCTTCTCCTCAGGTTCGTCACAGTCATCATCATCATCATCATCAGCATAGTCAGTTCAAAGAATTGTGAATGTGTGACAAAAGCAAGAATGGGGAAGTCCAGTCGTTCACCTGCCTGGTCTACAATAATGACAAGCTCTTGGAATTCAATTTCCGACATGTGTTTCACCCTCTATTGACTGTCTACCACCCTATCTTCTTCCTACCTGAATTGCCATTATTTTTAGTCTATTGACCTTTCTGCTGAAACTAAACAATTCCTTGGAAATGACCGTCTGCTTCCTATAAACACTACACTTTGTATGTTGAAGTCAAGAGAAAACTTTGTTGTTGAGAGGTCCGAAATTCGTTAAATAGAGGTAAATAAGCAGCAGAAACTCTAAAATGTCATGGGACCAGGTAAAAATTCGTTGTGTAGAGGATTTCGTTATAGAGAGGTTCGACTGTATATATATTCCATATACATCCTTTGTTTATAGTGCCCTTGGTTCTTTCGTTACTTCTGAATATATTCTCGTCTCGGTTGATGTACAATTAAACTTGTTTCAATATTTTACTTCTCTTCCTACTCTGTGAATAGTCACCATCTTATTCTTGATATTTATGAACACATCATCGGTACATTTTGCCTGTATTCAGTATTTTATTCCTTATTCTTAATTATTTTTCCGACTATTGCGACATTATACATCTATGATAGTGTTGTTACTTCTGAAATGTTGTATATAGAATGAACCCTGCGAATATGGTCTCATACACCCTAGATGTTTAGAAAAATCCACCATTTTTCATTTCTTGTGATAGTGATTGTCATTCTTCAAATTTCTGGATGCACTGTGAAAATAAATTGGTTGAATACCTTCCTACTTGTTTATAATATTTTTTAAACTAAACTTATAAAGTAAGTAAGGTATGAACTACTTGTGATGATATAATCTTGTCAACTATAAAATCTGAATAGTATAACATACTATGCCACTACTTATACTGTAAAAAGAGTCCCCCCAAATACGTATATCGTTTATTTATGATCCTTGTGAAAATTATACAAATCAAGCCAATAAAAAACACACATTTTTTGATCTCATAGTTGGGTAAAACAATAGAGATTTGAAAGTACCTAAAATCACTACTCCAATTCAAACTCCATACAATTGAAAATTCTAATCGATTCTATTGTGTAATTAAATTTAAATTTAAAGTTTAAATTTTTAAACTTTTTTTCCAAAGTTTTGCGTCAAAAATACACTAGTATGAGTTGATTAGTTTCACGTTTCTAACTCTTATTGTAACTAACCAGTGTGTGTCATATTCAAATATTCACTTGGAGTAAATTTACTCTAAAGTAAAACTTACTCCAAATTTATTAAATTCACCAGTTCCGGGGACAATTTAGTATGGTGATGGTTACAAGGTGTCAGATCTAAGGTAGTAAGTCTTATAATCTTTTGACAACACTATTCTATTATTTATTTTGGTTTTGATAGATCTTGTTGTTTCAAATTCACTTTTTCAGTTTTTTCGTTGTAAATAATATTGTTTAATATGTTTATTTTTGGATTTTTGTTTGAATTTTGTTTTTATATAGGCGTAGGTATTGTTTTAGTTTAGTTAGTCAAAATTCAACTTCTAGGATTCAGGTTACCATCTTTTTTGGATTCAGGTAAAGGGTTTATTATTTTTATTGATTGAAACGTTTTCAACTAAGACCCTCACCACTAACATAGAGATGAATTGAAGAAATCTATTCAAGAGTAGATATCAAGTGATTTTGTGGTTCATGTGCTACGTATTTTTTCTTTTTAAAGTTTCTACTTGTTTTATTCATAATACTATATTACTTAATTGTATCAAGTAACTTGAATGTAACAATTGGATCACAAGACATCATTTACAATATTTTTAATTAATCTTTTGAAAATAATTTCCCTTCAAATCTAATGTAAAAAATCCAAGTTTGAATTCTGAATTTCCAAAACTGACAATTTCCATAATGAGTTTTATTTTTTAAATTGTTTCAATTTTAAAGTTTTTATAAATGCATTTTCTAAAACTTTTCAATGAAACTCAGAAAATATTTGTGAATTGTGAACGTACCATTCACATATTCTTCAGTTCTAAATTATTACCTTCTGGTGTGGCTCTCGTATTATTTCAACTGATACCACGTTATGCTGAAATCCTCTTCTTTTGTAACCATATAATATATCCAAGCACTTCTCAATTATACTGGTAGCAGTCAATTCTTTACTTTAGTTCCTGTTACCTTGATAATTTCAACAGAGAAACTTTCCAAAATTGTACTTTGGTAAATCATTTGTTCACTTGGGTAAATCGAGAGTGTTCTATTCGAATCCTATCTAAGTATGTAAACATACTAGAGTGTAGGGAGGTTTAGAGTGTAGAGTGTGTAAACATACTAAGTAGGGAGACTAGAGTGTAGGTGAGAATAAATTTTACCGACTACATTTTTTTACTTGAATAATTCTTTACCGCTCAGCTAGGTTCCCAGCTACATACTAGCCTTGTCGCGCCACTATGTGGCTCCCTTATTATCATTTCTCTAATAATTTTCTGGCACTCATTTGGCAATAGTCAGCGAAATGCTTATTTCTAACAAATAAGCTTTTCTAATTTATTTTTTATTTTGAGTTACATATTGCAAAAACTATCCTCCTTTCCTCAAAGCTTCATTTTCTTGGAGGAAATACAAGTGCTCCAATCTAGCCCAATCAGATATCTCTCACTTTTCACACAGGAATCTGAGCACTACTGCCTAAATTTGCCCACCATGTAAATCTAGGGGGTAGTGATCTGTGACTTATATTCAAAACAGTTTCTAGTTTTAGCAAGTTCGAACTTGAAATTGTTTTGAAAATGGGCACATGACTCATGTGAGCCTCTCCCACCTAAAATTTACAACATTTTTTCAAATCAAAAATGAATCTTCTCTAACCCAAAATATTGGAAAGTTTCTCTGTCACCCACACACCTAGTACCCAAAATATTGGAAAGTTTCTCTGTCATCCACACACCTAGATATCTGACTCTAGCAAATGGCGCACGTTTCCACTAACCACAAAATGCGCTTTGTAAATGTCGCGCCTGTGTGGTGAGTGTGTGTGCATGCGCGTGCGTGTGTCTCCCTGTCATTAGTGTGGTTTGTGCCGTCAGCAGTCAGCGTGAGCAGCGAGGGAGAAAGCACCAGCAACGGAAGCGCAGTGGTCACTCCACCAACCTCTCCCATCAAGGACTCACCGCCAACTGCCAACGGTCACCATCCTCCCGCCACCCCCACCACGGCTACTTCCCCCACCACTGCGCCGTCACGTGACTCCTCCCACTCTGCCGTCGTCACTTCCCCCACCACTGCGCCGTCTCTTGACTCCTCCCACTCGTCGCCAGTATATAAGGCAGCCGAGGACAGTGTCACCTCCAGTCAGCCGCCAGTCACCAATGGCAGTGTGTCTCCTCCTCCTGTTATCACCTCCTCGTCGACGGCTCCTGTTGTGGATGATGTCATGGTCGCCAGCAGCAAGGAGCTGGAAGTTGTTAAGGAGGAGGAGGGCGAGAGTAAGAAGGCCGAGGAGGAGTTGTATGATATACCGACTGGTGAGTGATTGAAGATGTGCAGAAGTTGGTATGGATGGTTCAGCCACAAGAAAAAGGTTGGCTAGTGAAGAGGGTGCCAGGTTGGCTGCCCTGCTGACTAGTACAAAACAAAGAGAACAGAAATGAATGAGCAGTACTCATAGGTACACTATTACTTGTACTGTGAGTCTCCTTACACCACTACAACATCAACTTTTTTATGTGACTGGACCATCTATACTTCTATACAAATAGCAGAATCAAATTGGTTATCGATTCAAATAAATAAATCTGGTATGACCTAGTTGGTTCAGGCCTCCTCTCAAAGTTCTTCAGGTTATCTGCCAGTAACCTATTAGATTACCTATTAGTAATCTAAAATAACACTATTGTGATCTATTAGATATCAGGTAGATTCTACAGCTTGTGTTTGTACTGCTGTTTTACTTTGCTATGGCATCTGGCTTGTGTAAGCTTACTTTTTAGTTCTGAGGCCCCTTTTTTAACCTTTTCTTCTTATATCCTTCATTTTGCTGAACTGATGTACACTCTGTTGCATGTCATGTTCAGAAAACATCTTGCAAGTCATGCTTGTGTGAAGTGAACTCAGCAATGTATGCTGCAACTGCTTAATTTTGTTGAATCGTACATATTAAAAAATGTGTATAATTGAATAAATAAATAAAAAATAAATATTTAGCAACACATATGACTGACAAAATCCCCCCCCCCTGTCATTGCAGATCCAGGTGTTTTAGCAAAGTGAACAAGTTGTACAGAACCAGTTCAATAATGGAGTAGAAATACTGATAATAGATCCCAATGAACCTACAGGTAGCACATGCCAAGAAGGTTTCTGGCTGCCATTTGAAACAGTGAAAACTAGGGGCCTTTTTGGTGTGTGCCTACTATGAGCAAAATGTTCTTGAATGATTGATGATTCCCAATATTCAGGGTAATTTATTGAACAATCCTATAGGAAGCTTAACATGTAAATGAGATTCTACTACTTCTTCATTACTGATGATGGGAGAAGTTTGTACATCAATGTAATTATTTGGGATGTGGACAGTAATGCTCACTATATTCTTTTTCATCATAGTGTAACAAAGTGAATTTGTTATGCTAGGTATTAGGGGTGGTTAAACTCAGAAGATAGCCAAAGTGAAATTGGCGCCCAACGTGGGACACGAATCTATCAGGTACACTCTTACTGTGGAAAGTTAGAAGTGGATAGGTGCTCTCTGAAAGAGAGTGTCTGCTTTTATAGTCTGTGGTTAAACAAGAGTTGGCAAGAGTTGTGCCACCTTGGCTGAAAGGCGCATCTAGGAAGTGTTTAGCAGTTTAGAGACACCACCACCCATAACTCAAATCAAATAAAGTTTTATTGTTTACATCAGTTTATAACAAAACACACCACATCAACAACAAACTCCTAGCATTATCCTTCTCAATGAATTCACTTTGCTACAATAGCATAGATCAGTGAAATATATCAAATTCCATCAGTATAACATGGAGAAATAAAAACCAAGGATCTACTAGAGTAGTATTTCAGACAACAATGATTAGTGCACCACACAGTTGAACAATTGAAAAATATCAGTTTTATCAACCTAAAAATATCTAACCTCAATTTTGCATCCCATTTGCCAAATTCACATAAACCTTAGCTGGCTAATGAGATATTATTGCACTAAAAGTAAACCATCTTCGACCTGAGTATCAACTGTAAGTATTATTCCATTATCAAATGCTTGCAAAGAGTGTAATTTCTAACTTTTAGACTATTGATTTTCTAATAATAATCACCATTTAATGTTTTTAACAAACAAATAATAAAATTGTCACCTTGAAGTGTTGTTGGTGTAGTATAAATGTGTAGAATAGGCTCAATTAATTTGCAATTAGTAGTTTGGGGATAAATATAGAAATGGAATTAAGTTTCAATGTGTTTAAAGCCGGAGGTGGACTAGTCATTATCATACAGAAACACCTCATCAAAGATTTATAAATTGTCATTTACTTTCTTCAAATTTTGCTTATAATGTTTGTACATGTAGATTGTATCAAAACAAAGATTATCTCATTTAATGGCTGTTTCCTTATCCAGTTTATTACACAATTCTTCAAGATATAATTCAATGAGGAAATACATCAAACAGTAAATTAATAAACTTTCCCAAACTCTTAATTTCTTGCCATAGATGTAATCCTCTTTAATTCTATTTCTATGAATGAAATACATAAAAAAACTTCTCATAGATCAAAAGGAAATGAATTAGTCAATGGATATTCAATTTGTTACATAAGGCTGTCACTTTTACTGAAACATAAATGAAATCCAATTACTATTTTTAATGAAAAATAAATTTAATTATAAATTTAGTTTCATTATATTATTAAATTTAATTATTTATTTTTAATTAAATAAATTTTTAATTAAATAAATTAGTCAATGGATATTCAATTTGTTACATAATACTGTCACTTTTACTGAAAAATAAATGAAATCCAATTACTATTTTTAATGAAGTATTTCAATAGGGCTACTTGATTTGTTAGTTGATGAATAATAATTCCATAGTACACTTTTTATATCAAACACAATAACAGCTAGTTTCATAACATTTCAAGAAAACCGAAACTAGTTGTTATGGTTTAGATTCGGTTCTGTTTTTTTTAAATTCGGTTAGATTAAAGATTTTGTTTTCTTGAAATGTTATGAAACTAGTAGTTATGGTGTTTTATATAAAAATGTTTTTAAAATGGAAGCTTACTATGGAATTATATTTTATCAACTACTCTTTTTTAATTAAAAAAAGGTATTTGATAATGACTCTGATACCTGACTCTGATACCTTTATTACCTGTTGACATGGCCAGTTGTAAAGTGTTGTGGCTTAATAAAATTGATAAATTGAATTTGATGATATAAAAACATATCATGCAATAATAAAATATGAAAAATGGTACCTGAATTTCATTTTCATTTAGTATATTCCAATAGGTGTACCGAACATCAAATAGTTTGGAATTTTTCTCTCAATAATTAATTTTATCCAAAAACTGTTGTATTTGTGAACCAGGAGCAACTACAGCGGAGGGATTGCCGGCATTTCATGCAATAATAAAATATAAAATTGTTACCTGAATTATTTTTTTTTTAGTAAATGGATCTATATTGAAATACTATGAAACTAATAGTTTGGAATGTGTGTTTCAATAATGAATTTCATAGAAAACTGTTGTATTTGTGAACCCCAGGAGCAACAACGGAAGGGTTGCCGGCAGGAGTGCTGTATCGTGTGAAGGCCACTTACAAGTACGTGCGTGAAGACATGGATGAGCTGTCCTTCGATGTTGGCGAAATAATACGTGTGGTCCAGTACGATGATCCCGAAGAACAGGTCAGTTTTCTGCTCAATTCTCATTTATTTAAGCGGCCATACTGAGCGTGATCTGCGATCCCATAGGTATTTATACAGAAAGTTTTGTTGTAATCCGTCCAGTAGTTTTCCAGAAATCGTGATTAGTGAGTCATTCAGATAAGAATTTTATAAGTATAGATGTCCCATGTAAGGTGTAACAGCCGGAGGCCATAGATTCTACATATAAAATTTGCTACAAAAAATGACCAGTAAAATTTTCTCATATCGACCTCAGTTTTTGAGATTTATAGGTTTTTCGATATTTTTGAAAAACATCAATAATTATAAAACTATCACTCAAAATCTAATTCTAAGGATATGGCTGGAAATAGGAGGAAATTTTCAATAAGATTCATATAATTTCTTCCTTTGTTTGACGTTCTTGAACTTCTTATGAGCGCTCAAAGTTGAAAAAAGTACATTTGTCGAGTTTAAAGCCAAATTTCAAACAGATTGAACGCTTATAGAACGTTCAAAAACGTCAAACAAAGGAACAAATTATATAAATCTTATTGGAAGTTTCTTCCGTTTTTCAACCATATCCTTATAATTATATTTTGACAGATAGGTTTCTAGTTATTGACATTTTTCAAAAGTATCAAAGAATTGTTTTCTAATTATTGACGTTTTTCAAAAATATCAAAAAATTGTTATATCTCGAAAACTAAGGTCGATATAAGAAAATTATACTGAACATTTTTTGTTGCAAATTTCATGTAGAATCTATGGTATTCGGCTGTTACACCTTTCATGGGACACTGTATATTGGAGAGCAATGTAAGATATAGGTATAGAAACCTATTGAATCGCATATCGCTGTCAGTGTGGGGCAGCACCCTCAAATGTAGATCAGATATGATCATTATTTGTTAATCAAGATTAAAAAAATAATATAATCATCCACTGTATTCTATATTCTGATAATAAACTGTGTAAACTGCCGCTATCAAACAAAAACATATTATTTGTCAAGTTAGTGTGGTTGTACTCATTGGGCCATATGAATAAAGTTGAACATTTGCTTATACTTCTAAAATATGGAGCATTTGCTTCATTTTCTATGAATAAACGTGAGCAAAACCTCTTGCTCATGCTCATCAAAAAAATAGTTTGAGCATTTGCTCAAAAGTAAAAGCTTTTTCTCAAAATTGTATGAATGAACTAGAGCATTTGCCCAACTTTTGAAGCAAATGCCTCAAAAAAGGTGAGTCTAGTCTAGAGCAGCTTATCACCTTTTGCTCATAGTAAAATGGCTCAACTAATCCGTATGAGGAAGAGGAAACTATACCAGATACAATCACAACCAATAGTTAAGAACTATAAAACTCTTTTTAGATTCAATCATGATATATATCACCATTATCCCTACAAAAGAATAAATACAAAAGATAGCCATACATACCTGTTATAAAGATAGCCATCACAAAATAGGAAATAGGCATTTTTTTAGATTCAATCATGATATATATCACCATTATCCCTACAAAAGAATAAATACAAAAGATAGCCATATATACCTGTTATAAAGATAGCCATCACAAAATAGGAAATAGGCATGTAAAAAGGCATGGAAATATGCAAATAAAAAAGATGAGAGTGTAGACGATTATAAGAATATGCTGAAGATTATTATAGAGATGACATTTTTTCACGCTATTATTTCAAAATTCTAAACTCAACTAACCTAAAACTCTATTCATAAATATAGAAAACAGAGCAGACGACGCAAACACAAGCGGTGCACCCTACTTGCATATTTAGCGCTTCCGTGAGCTATAAAAACAAAGTAAGGCTACAAAAGCGAATCAGCTGATGAAAAATCGTTAAAATACGTGAGCATTTGCTCCAGAGTTCAGGAGCATAAGGTAAGAGTATAAGGTAAAGATTATTCATATAAAAATGAGCAAATGCTTTTGCTTCTACCTTTTGCTCATGAGCAAAACCTTATGCTCCATGCTCTTGCTCATGAGCATTTGCTCTGGTTTTATTCATATGGGCCATTGCTACTTATGAGTCTTTTACTCATTACTAATCATTACAATCATAATTTGGGTTGCTTACGGTGTATACGGTCATCCACCCAACAATGACACTTAAATGATTATTATACAAATTTAAGTGTTATTGTCTACTTCATCAATCGAATTGTATCACATCACACTCAATCATAACAAATACATTCGAAGACGCTCGTATCAATTGTTTTACAATAATAATAAGCCAAATATCGCAATGTTGTAGAATTTCTCCATATTAATGTGAAATAAAAAAATATATAGTTAGCTCCACATGTGATAAGAAATCAGTTTTACATGTGGAACTGGAAATATTCTTCTCATTCCACCTTAACCCAAAAGAGACACACTGGGGTGTTTCACACCCCAGGGATTTTTTTTCTGTTCTGCAGTTGACAATATCAAACAGATGGGAATTTATGCCCAGTCTAAATTAGGTTTGTAGTGTTGTCAACTACTCTCCACCACTTCCAGTCAGTAATAGCATTCTACAAGGTCACCAGCTCATCTTGTTCTTCTTTTGGGGTGTGTAACACCCCAGAGTGTATTTTACGTAGGACTTTTATCAAACACTTTTATTTCAAAGATTTACTTGTATTGTCACTACGAATGTGGTATGGGATGATGGATCAGATTGGAATAAATGCTATGATTCTCTACAACTTGAGATTCAAAACAATAAAATGAAGAGACGTGAGTTTTTGATGAAGTTGTCATTGGCAATGATAAAACCATTCGTTCAAACCGAATTAGGAGCTCCAACACTTAGGCGAAACATACGTACTTCTAAAATTAGTATAAATTTTGATAAGCAGTGCTTTACTTTTGATTTCTGTATGCACTTGGAACAAAAATGATTAAGAAATGATGAAGTATGGTCTAAGTATTTGTTTTTCTGATATTTTTCAAAGAAAAATGCGAAATTAAATTGAGGTGCTCAACACCCCAGTGTGTCTACTGTGTTAGCATAAAGTAAGTGTGTCTCTGTAGGGTTAAATGTCAAGTACTTTTACATAAAACACAAATCTTTTTCTCCCTCTTCAACTGTACTGATTAACTTGCACAAAAATATCACCTCATTTCAGCCTAATCCCTAATGTTATGTCAAAGGTTTTGTAAAATACGCCTATAATTTTCAGTACTAATGAAGTGTGCATGAATATAAATGTACATGCAATAGAAATAGCTTTGAGAGTTGAATCAGAAATGAAAATAATGTGGTTTTATTGGTGCTCCACCAGGAGGAAGGTTGGCTCATGGGCGTCAAAGAGTCGAACGGAGAGAAAGGAATGTTTCCCGCCAATTTCACTAGACCGCTCTGAGTCAGCACTATTTCATCCAACTTTTCGAACCGTAGAGGGCGTGGCTAAACGATGACGATCTGATTCGACGACAAACCAGCTACTATTGCTCATCAGTATTAGTTCCAAATCAGCTCGCTAGGCAGCGCTAGTGGCTGCTAAGTTCGTCTTCAGTTTTCAAGGCTCACTCTTGTCCCCCCCCTTCAACTGCTGGTTTATTACTTTAGTAAATTCTTGATATAGTTTCCCCTCGATTTAGAAATTTTCTTCACAGATTCTTGTTCTGTGTCCCTCACAATTATAAAATTTCCCTTTTACCAACCCTTGATAAAATTATTTCAAAAACTCGCTTTATATTCCGCTACATAACTCGTTTGATAAATCTGAAATTTTTTCCCCCAACCATTGATAAATCTTCAGTTTAGAAACTCTCCTCTTTTATTGTCCTCACCTATATCGGAATGTTACTTCGCGCCTACCTTTATTAATTATTAAATAAAATTCTGTAGATTTTATTTAAAATAAATTATCGGACTCGTGCATCTATATTGATTTTGGTTAGAGTGATTGTAATTGGCTATGATGATATCTATTGATGTTTCTTCAATAGATAATTATGGGAGCAGTGCATAGTTCTATTTATTTTATTGGTAAATTTCGTTGGGGGAAAAAGTTATATGTAATCAACTCCCATAAGTTTGAGATTTATAGTTTAAAAATTGAATAAAGATAATAAAATGGTTGGATAGTTATACTTTAAAGCATTTCGATATTATTAGGGATTCTTCACAAACTTCCAGTTGAAAATAAAATTATAAAAATGAAAAAAAATATTAAAATAAAAGTAACAAAATATTATAATTAGAAGCTAAAAATAATAATGAAAAATAAACTTCAATCATTAACAAATTATAGTGAAGGTAAAATACTTGACCCGATTCTAAATCATTTTTGATAATATTTCAATTAAATTTATTAGATATGATTTTTCTCTAAATAGTTTGTGTAATTGGTGTGTACCGTATGTAAAAATTGAAAACATAGTAAAATAATTTCTTTATATTTATAGTAAATAACTTTTGAATAAATTTAAACATGCGAAAAAATCGAATTGATGGGAGTTGATAACTTGGCGAGAAATTTATCAGAGATAGGGTAGAGGCATAATTTATAATTTTGAAAGTTTTTAAAAGTATTCTACTGTTTTTTGGCAGCTATTAGTGTAGTAAGCTGAAACCTAGACTATTATCCTGCATATGAATATTATCCAGCTACCACTAATTAGACTTTTTAATGTTGTTCTTTTGAAAACAATTCAAATCAAGAAATCCCGTGTTATAATATTTTAAATTATGTAGGATGAATCAAAATCAGGTCTGTCTTAGAAACTTTGTTAGGGGTATTTTATTCGATTTATATATTGTATGAATTCTCTTCCATTTATAAAATGATTGCTCAAACATTTCTACCCATATAAGCCAGCTCTACTACTTAACATTTATAATCGTGAAAATCAAAATTTTCTATAATTTAAATGCCTATAATTTTCAAATCAATCACGATCTATACAGCTTCAATATATTCTATTTCATTTGAATCTGTAATGTTTATCCAAAAGATATTTTTATGTTTAGTTCTCCTAAATGTATCACTGTTTTATGAACAATTTATTTCAACTAAAATATTTTAGAAATAATTGAGAGTTATCTCAATCATCGCCTCACCATAGTCTTTCTTTCAATTTTCTTTGAGTGTGTCTGCTTTCTTTAGATTTTGTTTTGTATGTTTGAAAGTTTAGGGTTAGGAACTTAGTGAATATGTTTTGAAACAGGAAACTATACCTAGTTTAACGACTTTCGCAAATTATTTCTCAATTTTAGATTATCTACTGAGGTACTACTGAATATTTTCAGAGTACATTTTAATAAAACTCCGATATTTTCTCAACTTAGTTGAATTTCTGTCGGTTGGCTGAATGTAACTTTTTCATCACATTCTTGAAAAAATGTTTTTCTGAAACTTTTAGTATTTAATGTTTATTTCTTGCATTTATCGGTTGGTAAGCTCCTCTTCTACCTTTTGTGTGCATTCTTAGCGAGTCAATTAATTCTCTTTGTTATCTTTAACTATTTTTAGTTAATTAACTTCTATTCTTAGTTATCTTCAACTATTCTTAGTTATGAGTAAGTGCCATCTATTGATATTATGACTACTGGATTGTACAGTGTAAGTAACTCGAGAGTTATTGAGCAATGTAATAACTTATTAATAATATTATTACTCTAAATTGGTTACATGACGGAAAGCAAGTACTGTAATATTATTGAAAAAGTGCCTTCACTTTTTAAAACTTGTAACTTTTAAAAGTTGGGAATGGTATCAATGTAAATAAGAAGTACGTCAATTTGATAGGAATGATTTTTGAAGAAGACTGGTATGAAAACTATAAATGTTAACATCAAATCATTTCTCTCCATAATTAAAGCCAATCATTTTTAATTATTTTTTTATTAAAGTTTCCAAGGTTTGAACATTTTATTCTCAGCTTGAAAAATAGAAAGTGATTTTCGAATATTGAAAAACATAATTTTTAATTGTTGACTTAGGACAAATAAAGGACACAATTTGATATTTTGGAGTTTTTCCTTAGTTTAAATGAATTGAGTTTCTTCAAATCCAATCACTTGTAAATTGTTACAGAAAGTATTAAGCTATTGGATGACCTTATTTGAAGTTGGTTCTCTCATTAATGAAGAGGAGGTTTTTAACCTTCGGTAATTTAGTATTAGTTTAGGACAATGTGTTGTTATTTTATTCTGTAACCCAATATATTTTATCATTATTATCATCATCATCATCATCATTATGGTGATGAATGAATCTGACATACGATTTTAAGCCAATAACATCAATGAATTAATTTTAAAATTATTTTTAATTGTACAAAAAAGGAGTGAAATGTTTGACTATTTATAGTGTAGTAGAATTATATTTTCTAAATCATAAATAAATAATAATATATTTGAGAGTGATTGTTTATGTGTGAAAGGTTTGGAAAGGATGTCCATATTACTATAATAATAATTATCAAGTTAATTGTTATCAGATACTGTGTGTGCTGACGAACTCAAAACATCATTTATTTTAATTTCAATTAAATTACCTTACTACTTTCATCCTTTCAATGTATTATTTATTTTTAATTTCAAAAGATATTAATTAATATAAAGATGATTTATGTGATTGAATCAGTTATTATATGTTTTTCTTAGCGCTCAATTAATAGTGAATGTTATGTCAAGCTAATGCCAAATTTCAGTTCAACTTATGGACTTGAATTATGAACTTAATTCTTCACCACAATCAACGGATGAGAGCCTAACATAAATTTCCTAGCGTTATGTAATTATGTATTATGTATATACATATATATACTGTGTATATATACAATTTTACAGCAAAATGTGTTTTTATTCTAGTTTATATCCATTGAACCGTAGGATAGTATGGAAGATATCTGGGAGATCTCTCTTTTTCCTTGGTTTCCAAGATCACACCATATTAGCAGGTATGCGTTTAGCCTTACTATTTACAGACAATCTAATAAAAGTCTAGAAATCTAAAGTTAAAAGTGTTTTAGTCTAGTGTGGACTAAATTGATTGAACCTTCTAATTCAACGATTGTGTCATTTCTCGATTTTACCGAGATATATTGGCTCAGTTGCACAAAAGCCTGTTGAATTTTTTTCTTGATTAAATGCTAACAGAACCATTCAGAGGAGCCTCTTAAAAATTGTCTGTGATTGGTATTCATGACATTTGATAATGATTAAAATTTAACAGGCTTTTGTGCAACCAAGCCTTGGAGTATGTAGGTATTCTGAATTGATTGAAACATTTCATTTGACCTGCTGAAGAATGAGTCGTTTCTCGATGTCATCGAATATCATAACTTAAAGATAAGTAAAGGTAGTTGTACTAGTTTCACATAGGACTCTATGATTCGGACTAAAGGCTAATGCACACAGCAACAGACAGACGGAGAAAAAATCAAAAGTCTGCATACAGAAGTTAGCAGACGTAATGCAGACAGACGGACATCTGTGCTTTTCAACATTCGAACACCTAGGGAGAAATTTCTTCTCCGTCAGTCTGAATACGGTACGTTTGTAGCGTGTGTTTGCCTTTAATATACCTCAGGAGATCAATCTTTCTCAACTATAATGAGCCAATTATAATTTGGGAGTCATAATGAATTTTCATAATTAAGATGAGATATTTTGCAAATTAATTATTCAATCTACATTGTTAAATGACGATCTGGCAACATAGCAAAGCGAGAAAGAGATAGCGCTATCCACTTTGTTGAATGATAGTCAAGAATAGCATACCATTAAATTATAATTTAACAAACGAATGGTGTTAAATTTGTACCATGTAGAACAAATATAGGAGATAATTTTTCAGTCTTCTCTGGATAACACAAAGCGGGACTCCCACAAATCACTATCAGTTACAGTGTCCGGTAAAGTGAGAATATTATTCCCATAAGCTATAATGGGACTATTCTCACTCAGCCCGGCCGAGTGAGTATGAATAATCTTATTAGAACTTATGGAAATCATATTCTCACTGTACTTGTCACTGATACTGATTTGTGGGAATCCAGCTTGATTCAGGATCAGTACTATTATTACTGCATAAGTAATTGTAATCAAATGATGATGATGTGATAATTTGATGTCGGTTAGTGCAACTCAGTGTTATATTCTATCCTCATTGGATGTATCAAATTGACAACTTTTGTTGCTCTACATTTGAGGACAGCAACTTATTTTCCACAAAAAAATTTGTCAATTTTTTGTAGAAAACTATCTGTGAACCATATTTTTCATACAAATTCGGTGTAAATGCAGCTTCAGACACAACAATAAACCATAAAAGAACGTGTTTATGTTTAAAGCCACTTCAAAAAATTTTCTTCACAAAAATGGTTTTCTTAAAAAATTGTCAATTTCTTCTTTAGAAAACAATTTGGCTATTGCTATGCTTTTTAAGAAATTGACAACAATTTTAAATTACCAAAATTTGTTGAGATTTCAGTTTACAACTCTGGTGGCTCACATTACGAAAATTTTTCGATGTAGTTTCTTGAATTTTATGACCGAACGTAGTGAGGTCTATGTTTTAACTCGGATTATCTTTTGTCTGTCTGTATGTAACGCGATTACGGCCATACGCGTTGATAGAATTCGATGAGTTTTGGAAGGAATATTCCTTTTTCAACTGCGCGTCGATGTATACACAAGGTTTTTTGAAATTTTGCATTTTAAGGGTAATATGAAAAGAAAAGGAATTCCTCCATACTCTGATATCACTATACATATCATCTACTTTGAAGATAGGATCAGACTATAGAATTATTCATAATCAATCAGCTGACAAGTGGATTATTCATTGCATGCATTACACATATGTCTGGCTTTGTGTATTTCTATAAGGTAGGGTTTCAATATTTATTATGATGCCTGCCCATATTGATCAGTATCAATATTGCCACATTTGAAAAACAAATTTAATAGGTGATTGTAAAAAAATGAGTAAATGAACTAGATAATGCTGAAGAAATTATAATATTCTTGATTGAAAAAATATAAATTATAAAATAGTTGAGAAAATATTTTTATCAGATGGAAAGATTATCACGGAACTGGATGAATTATCATATGGGATAAAAATTCAAACGTGAACTGAGCTTATTAACATAAGTGAGTTTTTGATCTTGGAAAAAACAAATACGGTAACAGTTTTTAAGAGTAAATTATGATTCAACTGGAACAGGTGACATCAGATACTTGTGGATGAGAAAACTGCGTGAGGTCTACTGTTCACAGAACTACTAGTTATCCATATTACTCCATTATCAACTCTCATCTCAATATCATTCATTCTCCATCCATGTTACTATTCCAATCAGCTGTATAATCCCTTATAATCACGTAATACCCTCACACACTGGCTCAATTCACAATTTTTCAGATAACTCGAAAAAATACACGTTTAGATAAAAAAATGTACTGTGTGTGAGTTACCTATTTTCTCAAACATGTGCTATTTATTTTCATTTTAGAAATGGGTCAATTCAGAAATGGCAACTCTGACATGGTTATAAAAAACTGGGAGTTTTGATAGATTGAAGTTGTACTAGAAGTGATTATATTGCCACAATTCACTGTTTATAGAAAACGATTTTCTAATTTCAGAATAGGTTGCCTGTGAAGAACGGGTGGACAAATAATTGAGCAAGTTGTATTTCGAAAGTCTTGTTCAAGACAATGAATAAGCTGAGTTTTTCTTAAGTGACGAAAATATTAAAAACCTAACGAGTGAGTTATGCAAATTAATTTTTATTTTACATTGAAATTTAAGGTAGACATTTTGAAGGTTTATTATGTAGCAAATTGTAATAGAAGAGCTAGTAAGCTCGTATTGTGCATGAGTACAGAAAAACTTATATGTATATTGATATTATGGTATCAACTGTTGTTGATACATAATGTAGCAGCATAAAAATATTCTGGTATAAAAACTTTATGTTACTAACAAAAAGTAGTTTGCTGGCTACTAGCTTTATTATATCTTTTATTTATTCACTTATTTACTTTATCCACTTTTTCACACATGATTAGATAGCACGGTTTACCCGTCTTACTTTTTCAATATTGATACAGCTCATTGAATATTTGAAAACATCTCAAATCAACTGAAAACAGTTTATTAGGCTTGTAAGCTAATCAATTCAATTGTGGGTCTTTCAAATTAAATGGAATCTTTGGTTTTCTTTTGAAGAAGCCTTTATGAAAATTTTTATTAAATTTCATAAAATTCAATGAAAATTGTTCTTTTTGAACTTATAGAACTGGAAACCTTAGAATCAAATCAAATAAATCTTAATTCACTAAATAAAATACATCTGCAGTTACAATTCATAGAGATTAAAGGTTCTTTAATTGATTTATTTGAAAACCCATATAATTTTTCTTTCTCAATGTAGAGCGTTTTAAATATATTTGAATCTGGTAATTTTGGCAACATATGTTTGAAACATTCACAGATCATGAGCTTAAGAGACAGTCTGGAAAACTCCAAGGAGGACAAGCATCTCAAATTTGACATTGCTGATGAACCGAGAAAGTCAATTGAAAAGATGAAAGAAGACGACCTACAGAAGTTGGATTCACCAGGTAGGTCTGAAAAACAAAGAAAATCTAGTGAAAATATAGGTGAGCTCAAACTTGGAAAGTTTAATAGTGGAAAAGCTAGAAAGAAAGTTGAAGAAAATAAGAAACCAATGCCTGTTACAAGGCAAGTAAAGAATTTAAAATCAAACAAGAGGAATTTCACAAATGCTTTTAAGCCAGTTGTAATGCGTGATGCCGAAACTATGACTGATCTCTTACGAATTTTTGAAAGTCCTTCAAAATCTGTGGTTTCGATGTTTAAATCGACCCCGTTTCACTTACAAGAGATTGAGGTTATGACTGATTTGACGGGTGAAGAAGTGGCTGATGAAGTCGGGTTAAAAGACATGGAAACAACTACTGAAGATCTGGCCGTAAATGTTCTAGAGATGACTAACGATTTGGATTACATGAATCTGAAACTTTTGGAGGATGAAAAGGAGAGGAAAAAATCAGTAGCGGGTGTGGGTGGTGAGTTAGATCAGAATATCCCGGAAGAGTCTGACGGAGTTTATGGGAATCTTATGGAAAGAATGTATGTTTGTCGGGGAATCACTCCTGTTGAAACTATTAAGCGTGATGAAGTTGGAAAACAAGTTCAAGATAAGAAGAAAGTCTCGGAGGTGAAGTTGGAGGAAGTTAAAGAGGAGGAAGTGGTGGGGAGTAAGTTGGAGAAACAGGAGAGTTTGAGAAGCGCGGATACAATGTATTCAACTCTGGAAGATGAAGAAGGCAGCACTGATAATTTATCGCAGTTGAGGGATTCGTCAATGAGGAGTACAATGAGGGACAGTGTGGATGCCTCAGAAAATATTGAGGAGGAGGTGAACTATGAAGGGGATGGTAATGAGGAGGAGAAGAGTCTTATGGAGATCACTGAGGAGAAAAGTGTCATGGCAATCACTGAGGAGAAAAGTGTTATGGGATTCATTGAGGAACAACAAGAACCACTCTCAATCGAGGATGGGGTAGTTGAAGATGTGGAGGAAGTAGTAATCAAAGAGGAGGAGGAGGAGACAGATATCGATGAAATACAGGAAGGCCTCATGTATACAGAGCTGAATGAAGCTTATCATTTCAGGGAACTGTTTGATGTAGATGAGTCAGAGGTTTATGTGGAGGAGAATATTAATTTTGGAAGTGAGGAGGATATCTATAGAGAGGACGTGAGAGGAAGCAACGAGGGATGGTTTCATATCAAGGGTGGGGAAGAGAGGGAACCTGAAGAGTCTGCCACTGAGATTTTAGTGAGAAGAGCAACCATGACCGAAGATACAGGTCCCGCTGTTGAGGGTGATAGCGAAATGGATTTATATCGTAGTACCCTTCTAGCTGAAGTTGTAGTGGATGAAGAGTATCAAAACATCACTGAAAAACTATTCACTGAGGAGGAAGTTGAAGAGTTTCAAGATAATGTCGAAGTGTATGAAGACACTGTAGAAATTGATAAATATGTAGGGGTGTATATTGATGATCACATGGACTTTTACACAGAGATTGAACTGAACTACCCAAGATATGATGATGAATGGGAAATTCCTAAGGTGATCGAAGCACTTCGTGAGGATCAGAGTATTGGCAAAGTGTTGAATGACTTTGGTTTGCTTGAAGATCTTGAAGAAGAAACCCTCCAGATACATTTCCGTCCTACTTTTGAAAGTGATACCATAGGAAGGCTAGATTCTTCCACAGTTAGTTTTCTTGAAGAAGCTACAAAATATGCGGAACAAATCACACATCTGTCTGAACTAGATGCTGCTACAGCGAAAGTTAGCTCGCAGTTTAGAGTGAGTATGATTTATAATGAGGAACCCGGCTCTCATATTGATGAGAAAGAGATTCAATCCTTACTGAAAAAAGAGGAGAGCTCAGCTAACATGGAGAACTGGCTCCGGAGGCAATCTCTTCGCACTGAGATACTCGACGTCGATCAATCGCCCTACATTGTCAGATCAGAAATGGAGTATGACAGAGATCTAGATCTGCATACTAGAGAGTTTGAGAACTCGGTTGTCGATGACTTGAAGTTTGGAGTACGCTCTTCCGAGGAAATTGAAAAGAAGGAAGTGGAAGATGATTCGTCATCTGAAATGACTGCTAGTTTGGGTTCTAGTGCGGGTAGCAACATGGAGATTCTTAGTAATAACGAGTTCTACCCTAGAATCTTGGATGAAGCTAAAAATTCGTCGGCCCATTCCAGCACTTTATCTCTCTTGAAGAAGTTCCAAACTGGTGGGAGGAAACCAAATAAAGATGAAAGCGTCTCAATGATTTTGTATAATGAGGGTGACAAAGACTACTATGATGATGATGATGAAGACGATGATGATAGTTCAATCTCAGAATCGAATCAAGATTCGGTTGATGTTATTCTTGAATTGATAAGGTCTGACCCATACGGCAGTTACATAACACACAAGATGCTGAATATGTTGGAGTATTTCAAGAAAGTTGAGTTCCAAAACGAAGTCCCCCACAAGTTGAAAGCACTGGAAGCATTGCTAGTGAAAAAAGCTGCAAGGAAAAAGTTCACTGAAACTTTACAATTAAAATCAGCTAAACATTCGGAATCGAACATCGATAACTACTCATGTAAACCTGAAATATTCAATGATTCAGTTTCAGTGTTGGTGTGGAATATTTTCAACTGTTTTTTCCTCCCCATCAGTTCCAAAATATCACACCGTATGAGCTCCTCTCAAACCTCTAAAAGTAGAAAACAAGTAATCCCTAAATTGCAAACTGTAATGGATGGAACACCAAAGAAAGAAGAGGCTAAACTAACCACAGCCGAAACTGGTTTGAAAATTAGTGGGAAGGTTAAGAAACCTCTAGCTGGTAGTACTTGGACTAACGTGATTAAACCACCTGTTAATGATGATGAACTGAACTCTATTGCAATACAAACTGGAAGTCCACAAGAAGATGTTGAAAACATTGATGAAATCGAGAAAAATGATGAGTTTGTGATTGTAAGGAGGTACAAAACTATGGAAACTCAGACTGATGTATCGTTTGTGACAAAAATCAAAGAGGAGGAAGCTTTGATTGAGAAAACATTCGCTGTGCACCACCACACCGCTGCACAAACTGACGAATTCAGTCCCGAATTCTTGGATGAGTCATTCGAGTCTCGAGATGGAACTCTTGATGAGGCTGAGGAGGACGAATTTTACTGGAAAAATGTCGAGAATATTTTCACAGACGATTTACTCGTCCAAGAGCAACTAGCCAAGATATCTAGTAAAAAGGGCAGGTCGCCCCTAGAGATTCTCATAACTGTTGGGAAGGATGGCAGAAAACTGTTTGCGCCCCTCAGGTCGGATAAAAGTTTGGAGGAAGCCATGGATCCTAGGTTGGAACAGTTTTTAGCGGTGTTGAACGAAACATCAGTTGCTAATTTGTTTGAAGATCTGCTACACCAGCCTTTGAAATCGGAGATATCTAGAGGAGGTAGGTTATCCGGGGATATCTATCTACAACCTGGCAAGAAGGAAAGTCTGCCCAATCAAGATGTGGACAATATTGCAGAAAAACCTAGGAGAGTTGATAGTAAGGGTGCAGGGTCTGTGCTACAAAAAGCTGACATAAAACAAAGTTCTAGTGATATATTCGGACAAACTTCAACTGAAAAACTTGTAACAGATCATGAATCGATTTCTGATTGTGAGGAGAAGGAGAGACAGGACTTGGAAGAGGTGATAAAGACGGGGATACAGTTTCTGGAAGCTTCAGATCTCGATGAGGAACCAGTAAAAAGACACTCTACCTCGAGTGATGAGTTACCGATACTACCATCTTCAGAAGCGGTTTGCCACAGCAGCCTTGGTAGTTTGCGACGGTTTTACACGTTGAAGTTTCTGGATAGCCTGGACAATACGTCCAACTTTTCAAGTGTGATCACAGTGTCCGAAGTGAATGACAATGAAATTGAATTTATGTCTGATAGTGGAATGGGCCAGCCGAGACAAGGAGAGCGGACTATTCTGAAAGGTGGGTTGCAAGAGCAGAAGAAATCGGTTACAGTATTCAGGGAAATTCAGTTGAAGGACATTCCACCGGTTTACGACACCGATAAAGATTTCCAGCAAAAGGCTGAGGTGAAACCCATGAGGAAGTACATATCTTTCAGACAAAAACCTCGGAGACCGAAACCTCTTCTTGTGAAAAACTGGTTGGTGAAAAACGATCAGGATGAGTGGATCATGGTGAAACAGTATCATCTATTCAAAAAGATACATAACTACCCTGATACGTATGGATCTATCGATCGAATTTCAAAAGATGAGGAAGTTGACAGGCAAGAAAATGTAACTATCGGCGGTAATCCTATTCGTGGTGTTTTGTTTTCATACTTTTTCCCCAAAAGTGTGTTCAAATATGGAATAAGTAGAACCGATAGAGGGAATATCGAGTACTTGAGACGCAGTGATGTAGCTTGGAGTAGGATAGCGCAGAAAAACCCTGAACGTGACCCCTATCACAGAAACAACGCTTTGCCACTAGGTTTCACAAAGAACTACTTGAAAATTGAGAAACACTCGTCATTATTACGATCGCCTGAACACTCGTCCTCAATAAGTTCACCCAGGAATGAATCTATGGATTCCAGTTATGAATTCGTACAAATGTTGAAGATGGAGGGGGAAAAGGTGTCACCAGTTGCATCCCCGATCACCAAACCTGATTTACCACCACCAATCACTGTTTATGAGGCGGAAAAGGTAATGGTTGAAAGGAAAGTAGATGAAGAAATTGTTTTGAAAAATAGAAATTATCAGAAGTTTAAAACAGATGAGCTGCAAAACATACTATTAGAACTGGTAATTGATAATTTTGTGAACTATGACATTGATATCTTTGAAAAAACACTACCTCTACAAGAAAGTGATGAAGACGTTGAGGGAAAATCGAAAACTGGTGAAAATGAAGAATGCTTTCGACAAAAGTGCAAATCAAGTACTGAAACAAATCTGATGAGAGCTAGTTTAACCTCACTCACTGACGATGCCATCAACGATCTGTCTTTCACTGAAAGTGAACTGCAAGTGATTTGCTCGCAGACCTTGAAATCTAAAAGAATACTTGAACAAGCCGATGTAAAATCTTATCAGTCTGCGGAAGATATCGTACTATCTAAAAGAGATTTGAAAGAGTTTGTCAATTTATTGTCAGGACCCAAGATAGTGGAAAATAAAGATCTAAATTCATTTGAAAGTGATGCTATTCATTTCTCTTTAGAAAATGTTGGTTGTTTGAATATGATATTTTCATCTGTTGAACTAGTCGAAGGAGGGAAACACATTGTGCGAGTTGCAAACCTCAATCAAAACCAAGTGTTGAAATTTGTGAAATCTATATTGAGAGAAATTTATCTACATATTTTGTCATTGAGTGAAAAGTTCAATACCGCTACATGTGTAGATGGTAACAGCAAAGACTTGCTTGAAGTTGGAAGTGTTCATAGAATTGAAACTCTCAGTAGTGGTATGTTGTATTTGAATGAAATTGTTAATAAGATTTCCCTCCAAGAATTTTCCTCTAAAGATGATGAAGATTTAGAGAGTAAAAATACATATGTAATCCTTGTATCACCCAAGGATTTGGAAATAATCAGGGAGAAATTTGTTGAACGATCTCTACCACTGGTTAAGCTTTTGGGGAGGAAAGATTTGTGCAATAAATTTCCTTTAGTTTTTACAAAGTCTGAAACTAGCTTACTCAACATGATCTATTTGAATGAGAATATTGGTAAAGTAAGTGATAATTTGATTGAGGAAGAGGTGACCTATAAAGATTCTCTGATCGATTTGATACACAGTGTTCAAAAAAGTCTGTCGAATAAGTTCAGTGATTCGTCAGTGGTGGATATCAGGATGGCATTGACTCGATTCGAGAACGATTGGATGATGAGTAGAAAGTGTAATGACCAGAATCCAGAGAAGTGCGCGATTTCAAACTGGGTGGAAAAATTGTGTTCCAGTAAACATTATTCACAGCCAGACAGAGAGGGTCTAAAAGAAGTATTGAGGAAAATTACTAGCAGCATGGATCATCTAGATAAACTGGAGGAGTATTTGGAGTCGAAAAAATACGCCGAGAGAAGAATCATCGGTCAAGATTTGGACGAAATGGAGTCGGAGGTGGAGGTCTTCGAAGATGATGAAAAAACTAGGAAAGCTGTGAAGGTTTTGAAGAACATCTTGATCAATCGTATTTTGAGTGCTCATGATTTACTTTTGCCTACTGGGGTTGAACCTGTTGTTTCGGAAATTAGTTTTTTGGGTGAAGACAGCGAAAGTTTTGTTGGTTCAATTGATTACTCAGATAGTAAAAGTGGTGAAATTAGAGAGAGAACCTTGGGGGATGCATCAAGTTTTGATAATACTGTTGTGAAGAGAGAGACACGTACCTCCTCTCTCTTGAACTCCTCTGAATGTACTAGCGGTGAGATCTTTTCCTTAGTTTCGCCCTCGAAGTTTCCGTATCTGAAAGCACCTCAGTTGCCTTACATGAGGAAAATCAGCGACAAAACACGGATTCTAAAGTTTTTGAGCCAAGAATGTGATTATGAAGCGTTGAAACGGTTGAAGAGCGTCAAACAAAAAAAGAAAACGTCATCAGTTGTTGAAAAATGTGTGGGGAAAGTGGATTTCAAGTTGATACACTACAGACGGTCCAAGTTCAAAAGGAAGTTGACACTTATCCGTGATCGGAAAATGATGTACAACACGTATTTCTCGTACGGTATCGGTAGCAAACCCGACAAGAGTCTCCCAATTCTGGGTAAAAAACTAGGGGATGTTCCACAAGGGGATGATTTTTGCAAAGATGATGGTAGGTTGAGTAATTGTGAAACATGTTTTGAGACTGAACAAAGTTCCCTGTCGAGTTTAAGCAATGATCTGAGACATCCTCTTTTCCCCGAAGATAGTTTAGATAGTGTGGAACTTGTGGATGATGAAAGATACAATGAAGACGAATGTAATGCAAAACTGACAAGGATCAGGGAAGATATCAAAAATGCTAAAAAGTATACACCTTTGAAAGAAAAGGTAGCTATGCCGAGAATTAATGAAGTGGATACTAACGATCTGTCTCTAAATCGTATGACAAGTATTCTCGATAGAAGAGTGCGACATTTGAAGAATATTGTTACTGGAAACTGGTCTGAGTCTATGACGTCACTACTAGGTAGTAGTAAATTGGAAAGTGGATCAAATACCTCTTCAAAAACTCTACTGAATCTCCCAGAAATCACTGAACCTTGTACTATACAATTCGATAGTAAAACCCCTAAAACTAGTTTCAGTAGAAAATCTAGTTCCAGTCGTGCTTCTAGCGAAAATTTGAAACTACCTGCAATAACTGACCCAAAACCGAAGGAAAAAAGCATTTCCACGAAGAAAAGCTTCAAGGAAAAGCGTTCGTCGTCTTCGGTGAAAACTGTGCCACTTTGCGTGAAACTTTCAGAAGAGTTTAGCGAACAGAATTTGGAGAGCAAACAGGTGACTAAGAGAGACAGAGCGAATTACCGAATGGTTGCCAGTTTGAAGTGTGATTATCAAGTTAGGAGGTGAGTTGGATTATAGATTAATTTTTACAGTAGTATCGTATGGTGAAATGGTTGTCAATATTGAAAATAGTCTGTTTTCTATTGACAATAACGATTTACTGGTATAATATACAGTGTCCCACGAAAGATGCAACAATCGAAATAGTTGACCGAGCGAAGTGAGGTCTAAGATTCAAGTCGACGGTTTGGCATTTCTCTTAATGTTTTAATGTTTTATATGTTTTTATGTTGCGCATTTACGGCGAAACGCGGTAATAGATTTTCATGAAATTTGACAGGTATGTTCCTTTTTAAATTGCGCGTCGACGTATATACAAGGTTTTTGGAAATTTTGAAAGGAAAAAGGAGCCTCCTTCATACGCCAATATTACCGTAAAAATCAGACTATAGATTTATTCATAATAAATCAGCTGTCTAGTGGACTATAATACTACCCGTTCAAAAACATCGAACATTTTGGAAATTGTATCTTTCCATCAACGTTGTAGACAGTTGCAGCCAGACCTGATAACAGCGCTCACACTCACATTCCGGGACGACACGTCACGGTACGATAGGACAGAAAGCTCTTTATTTATTTAGGATTTTTTCTAGACATTTTAAATTGATAAATTATTTATTAATTTTTGAGAAAACATAACAACAGGTCAATGTAACTTACTGAGCGCGAGGTCTACTGTTCTCAGAACTACTAGTTATTTGTGCAACTAGTGCGCAAAGTGACAGTTTGCTGCACCGAAAGAAACGTTTACGCACGAGCCGTAGGCGAGGGCGGAATGGTTTCTTGAGTGCAGCAGATGAACTTTGCGCACGTATTTCACATTAAATTTTTCCTACTGTTACCATTGAATATGAGAAGTGGTTGATTATGGGTAAAATGATGGCTGAAATCCATAAAATTTTTGTGTGTATAATTTTATTATTAATAACAATTTCAAACTTCATAATCCAATTGAAAATTGATAATCGATAATTTATTCAAATTAAAAATTAAATTAATCCAATAAATTTGAAAATTTGAATAATTTTGAGTAAATCCTAATTTCTAAATAATTTTTCAACCAATCAATTTATGAATGAAAAAAACTATTATTTGAAATAATGAATTAATTTTGAATTAATAATATTCAAAATGTTTAATTTAATGAGTTCTCATTTTTATTTATTTGAAAATCAGAAAAAATATAGATAGAACAAATTCGCATTCAAAATACACGCCAACAATTTCAACAGCTGATTGGGAAGGCTGCAAGATAATACGCAAAGTATTAAGAGTACGCAAAGTAATAATTTGCGTACTAGAGCGGAAAAGTGATTCTTTGCGTTCTTTAATCAGTGCAGGAATGGTCACTTTTCAAGGAAACTGTAGGAAAAGAACTTTTCAATAAGATTTATATAATGCTGAAAAACCAATTGAATTGTCAATCACTTTAATATTGTAAATTTATATTATATAAAAATTGTCAAACACAATTATTTCATCTCGTGTTTTTCATTATGGAAAAGTACCACAACATCACACACAACACAACTGTAAGATTCAGATAATTTGTTCCTTTGTTTGATGTTTTTAAACTTTTTATGAGCGTTCAAACCGGTTGAAATTTGGCTTTGAACTGGACGAATGTAATCTCTTCCCAGTCATATCCTTAGAATTAGATTGTGACTGATAGTTTTCTAGTTATTGACGTTTTTCAAAATTATCGTAAAATCTGTAGTCGGAAACTAAGGTCGAGTTGAGCAAATTTTACTGGACATTTTTGTTGAAATTCCATGTAGAATATATGGTCTCCGGCTGTTACATTTTTCGTGGGACATCATTGTATTGTACTCTAGTTATCCCAGTGAATTTACAGGAACAAATGTATCTAGGTTTTATGAGTGTATCTACACCTCTTCCAACTGTATTTGAGAAAGTATCAGTAATTGTAATTGAGAATAGTCATTTGTATTTGAGAAAACGTCAGATGTAAATGAGAATAGTCAATTATTGTATTTGAGAAGTCATATATCACTTGTAGTTGAGAATAGTGAATTTTATTTGAGAAAGTATCATTTCAATTTGAGAACATACGATTTGAAATCGAGAAGTTGTCAGTTGTAATTGGGAAATGGTTTTAAAAACCAGTGCTTCCAGTACTTATATGCTTTATAACTGTACTTAAAAAAAATAAATTATTTAATATTCCAATAGAACTTTTAGTTTTTAAATAGAAAATTATTTTCAAGCCCCAAATTCCATTGAAGAATTGCCGAATTGCTTGATCAAGATATTCAATTGATTGATGATAAAGTTCAATTGCGCCTTGAACATAGAGAATTTGATCTTCATCAAGTGCAATATTTCACAAAATGTTTGGAGACAAAAGTCGTGTTGCCAATACATACATAGAAATGATACTCATTAATCATTCGTAAACATTACAGGGGAAATAATTTCACCATTGAAAATATTAATTTGCCCCCATGCAAAGCCTAAGGTAATAATTGGAATAGTACAGAATACATAGTACAGTATTCTTTCCTGCTCAAATCAAACCTGTACTGTAGACTACAGAAGAGCCACGACATGTAAATTGGAAAATTTTTTCATTTTTCAATTGATATCTTCTCATTTACATTTGACGATTTCTTAAATACAATTCACTACTCTCAATTACATATGATGACTTCCCAAATACAATTGACTATTATCATTTACATCTGACATTCTCTCAATTACAAGTGACAATTCTCAAATACAATTGTTACTTTCTCAAATACAATTAATACTTTATCAAATTAACTTGATACTTTCTCAAATAAAATTGGAAAAGGTGTGTATCTATCAGGTTGTATGTGTAGCCTCCATCACTAATTCAAATACATTTTAATACATAAAAACACTTAACTCATATGGGCTACTTTTTAACAAATTAATAAAACCAATATAAAAATCTAGCAGTACCCTTTATGTTTTAAAAACTTGTTCAACTATTTTAAAGTTTTTAAAGAATAAATGGTACTACAAGATTTTTATATTGGTTTTATTAATTTTAATACATATACGTGTTCCAATAAACCCCATACATGAGAAATAATACAGTTTGTAGGAAAGAAAACCTATTCGGCAGAAACCCTATATCTCTTCAACTATTGTATGGGCCAAGCCACAGGCGTCTTCCAGACGAGTTGGCAGGGCAGAAACCTCTCCGTTTGGCTGATTTATCACCTGATTACCAAACTCTAACCAATCAGCAAATCGGAGAGCTTCCTGCCCTGCCGACACGTCTGAAAAAACGCCTCATTGTGACTTGACCCTAAGCTCTTCAACTTCAACCATCATAATACTGAGTAGTGCAATTGTCACTGGATCATTGGCTGAAACAAAACTAGATTTATTTCAAATTATTTTTTAATCTAAAAAATTCGTAAAATTATTTTTCATGTATTGCCAACTTAGAATGGCACAGTTGCCAACACTATAGTAATACCAATATCATTGGCTAAAACTATTGTTCTACGTCTAGCTGTTATGATTCTTATTTTAACAAACTGTCAAGTGGTATTTGTGCCACTCTGTATAATTATATAACTGAATAAATAAAAAAATATATAATGTAGTAATTTCAATTTATTACTGTAGACATTATTATATTAAAGACATCGTTGCTTCATCCAATAATTGAAATATATGGTTTAAAGTATATAGTTTTAAGTGTGAAGTTTTTAGCTAAAAAATTTCTAGTTTCATTCAAAATTTAGACTTTTTGAATACGGTAGGTAATTATTAAGTTACTGTTCTAGATTTTTTGATTCTAGACTCTAATAGTATCTATTTGATTCAAAATTTGCTCGTTTATCTGAGTATTGAAAAGTGTAAATTGTATTTTGAAAAGTGAAAGTGACACAACCAACATTTTGATTTGGACGGTATAGTATAAATTGGAAATGGGACAGTTTTGGGCATGAGCCTTTTGTGCCTTTCCTCATGTTAAGTATTTGTACAAAATGTGATAAATAAATAAACTGCAATTTCTTCAGAATTGGGAAATATATTTATAAAATTAGGTCTCATGGATTACAACATATATTATTCTTTTTTGCCCCGATCTTTTTGAAGGGATTTGATGAATTTACTAGAGGAGCCGAAAAAGTTGCCTTATCTGAAGCCTCCCCCTGAATACACACCTGTGCCTGGCTTTGGGGAC
The DNA here is from genome assembly GCF_014356525.2 of Nilaparvata lugens. Taxonomy (NCBI): domain Eukaryota; kingdom Metazoa; phylum Arthropoda; class Insecta; order Hemiptera; family Delphacidae; genus Nilaparvata; species Nilaparvata lugens. The sequence continues at coordinate 37,443,265 of NC_052511.1, read as the reverse complement.
CACCCACTGCTCAAGTTTAAGCTGGCAGAGAGTCATGTGGCTCAAGTTCACAGTTTCAGGTACGATATTTAATTACTCATTCATTAATCAGAAAAATATCCATTCTTATCGTTCATTTATATCATAACTGTAATCCTTTGACGCTCAGTGTTGCATTTAAAGAGCTATAGTTTAACCAGTCTTATTTATTTATTATTTATTTATAGAAAAACTTTATAAAATAGAAACTCAGGAAGTCGAAGTGCAAATTTTTAGTGAGAAAACATGAAGAACCAATACATGAAATAAAATCATAAATAAATGAACTCAAAATGTACACTTTGACTTCCTCCGTTATATCTCGTCACACATCCATTTAAACCTCTATTCTCTACTATTTTCAATATTCTATGATTCTACTTAATTCTATAAAACTCTATCTCATTCCATTCTATTCAATTCTACACAACTCTATCATATTATTGCATTTTGGAGATGGAAATTACTGAGATATTGCAATTATTCAAATGCTAATGAATTAATAATTATTATTAAACGAAAATCCAAATTGAATGCTGTAATTCACCCCGAAGACTTCTGCTACTGCAAATATTGATAACAGGGTAAACAGCTAGGTGGAAATTCGATGAGCGCCCGGGCTGACAAATAATTTTTGAATAGTAGCGCTCATCGAATTTCCATCTAGCTGTTTACCCTGTTATCAATATTTGCAGTAGCAGAAGTCTTCGGGGTGAATTACAGCATTCAATTTGGATTTTCGTTCAATAATAGTTATTAATTCATTAGCATTTAAATAATTGCAATATCTCAGTAATTTCCATCTCCAAAATGCAATAATATGATAGAGTTGTGTAGAATTGAATAGAATGGAATGAGATAGAGTTTTATAGAATTAAGTAGAATCATAGAATATTGAAAATAGTAGAGAATTAATAATTATTATTAAACGAAAATCCAAATTGAATGCTGTAATTCACCCCGAAGACTTCTGCTACTGCAAATATTGATAACAGGGTAAACAGCTAGGTGGAAATTCGATGAGCGCCCGGGCTGACAAATAATTTTTGAATAGTAGCGCTCATCGAATTTCCATCTAGCTGTTTACCCTGTTATCAATATTTGCAGTAGCAGAAGTCTTCGGGGTGAATTACAGCATTCAATTTGGATTTTCGTTCAATAATAATTATTAATTCATTAGCATTTGAATAATTGCAATATCTCAATAATCTCCATCTCTGGCATGGCTTCATATAAAATGAGCGCTGCTATCCAGAGATTGTCAGTTTGGTGTAAGGGTAAGCATTCCTGACCGGCAATTAGGAGGTATTGGGTTCGATTCCCGGGCTGACAAATAATTTTTGAATAGTAGCACTCATCGAATTTCCATCTAGCTGTTTATTACCCTGTTGTCAATATTTGCAGTAGCAGAAGTTTTCGGGGTGAATTACAGCATTCAATTCGAATTTCCGTTTAATAATTATTGCACTATTATTAACTAATAATAATTATTGCATTTTATTCAACACTATTCTATTCAATTCTCTGTTCTTCGTTCTTTATTTTTATCACTACAAATAGAAATTATTATTGATATCAAACTTATTTTGAAACCTAATTCGAGAAGGGACTTATAATTCAGCATTATAATCTTTCTGATCGAGCATTAGGCTACAATAAAAAATGGAAAGAGGGTTAGCTCAAACTGTCTATTGTTCAGAAATTGGACAAATAAATCACATAATTAAAAATCATGACAAATTTTCATGCGGTGCTGAGCTTATTAACTACATGTTGTAGATAGCACATTGCATGTGCATAGTCTATAATGCAATGAGATAAGAATAAATTTATTGACAGTTGTGTTGGCATTAATTTGTTGAACACTTACGTGTAACAAAATAATAACTAGAGGTATTATGACGAAAATTAAGAAGATTAAAAAGACGATCTAAGTATGATTGGTGGAATTACAAATGAACTAGTTACTTGTAAAAGTTACTTTTGACCTTAACGTTTCAAACGAGGAAAAGGGAATAGGCTCAGCTCAATTGAAGACACATCTGAATTGAAAATTTATCATAAAGTGAATATTACAAAAAATAATAATATACTTACAAAAGAGACATATTTAATGTAGAAAAGGGGGTTTAAAAGACATGCATTTTATGTAGTGGGACACTTCATGATGACGTGATTAGCCATAACTATTCGTTTCTGAAAGAAAACAAAAATAAGGTTACTAGTAAATAGGATATCCGTTGTTGGTTATCCATCTTGTTTTCACTAGAATTATTACTATTGTATTCTTATAAAACTTTAAAGTGAAAAAACAGTTTCCGTTTGGCTTGAGAATGTGCAACACCATCACGAAACGCGTCGCCACACCAAAGAATGTGAATGTCTTTTTACTTTAAAGTTTTATAAGAATACAATAGAAATAGGATATGATGAATGTAGCGAAAGGAAAATCTCTTGAAATTTCATAGCCACTTATGATTTAAAATTTTCTATCTTGTTTGATTCATGTCATTGAAGAATGGAGAAGGCATTGAAGAAAGCCCAGTTCTATAAATTCTCAAGTGAGGGAGAAACTGAAACTAATGAAGAAGTGCAATTTATGGATCCCACCAAGTGTATTACGCAGCCTCCATGGTTTCCTGTCAGTGTTGTCCCAAGAATTATGCAAGTGAGTTGAAAAATATAGTAAGTTAGTAAGCATAGTATGTTTGAAAATTCATATTTCAATTTACTGACAAGAACTTATCTTTACTGCAAGATAATGCAAATAATATTTCGTTCCACTTTAGTATTGATAAAATCTATATATTATATTATAAGTAGAATTTGCTATTATCACTAGTACCCTTTAAAATGACAATGTAAATGTATTGGAATTGTATAGGAGGGTTAAGTGGGATATAGGGCCGGCTGCGCCCATATAACTTCGACCTCTAGGTTAAAATAAAGGCAGCCTATCTATCTATTTATCTTTATTTTTCCAAGATATTAAGTGCCATTTGCACAGTAAAAGCGTATAAAGAATTTAATTAGATGGTGGATTAAACTAAAAAAAACCATATTATAACAAACGAAACATTATATGAATTTAATCCAGCTAAAAATGAAATTCGTTTGAACAGGCATAGGGGTACTATGCCTAATTTGAAACGGCATTCGGGGTACTATGAACCTAGTAATTAGTAATTATATTTGAAAAACTAGTAGCTCTGTACATATAAATAGAAAATAGTATTGAAATGTAACATAGGTACTACTCTACAGGGGATCACTCTCATAGATAGTCAACTTCTCATTTAGAGTTAGAACAAAACTTCATTATCATCTGTTCTCTATCATCAATAATTTCCTAATTGAATAGGTGTCGAATAATATTCTTGAATCGGTTCCTTCCTATAACTTTTTCAGAAACAAGTACAATCCCAATGCGAAAGATATAAAGAAACAGTGGAAGATTGTATAAGGGAAGCCAAATCCATTTATGACACGATTATGTTCAATAAAGCAGTCTATGATATCATAAGAGTGAAAGATAAACCTGACTTTGTACATAAAGTGAAACTAGAGTGAGTATAATTACTAAAATATTAATGATATTGGTTAATATATTTTTTATAACATATCTATTATTTCATTAATATTTTTTTTAATACATTAGATTCATTTTTTAGCAATAATTATATTGGTATATTGAATTCAATTAGGTAACTTATATAGAAATTCATAGAAAGAATGATTTATCATTCAAGTAAACACAATACAATTTATACAAACACACATTTTCGGCTGATTAGACAATCGCCCGCCGGTATAAGGTAATAAGTCGGAATAATTAGGTAAAGTAAAAACAGGAATGCAGGAATGTTGTATATTATTGAACATTCAACATTTCCTATGTTTTGTTTTTATATTTTGTTCCTATATATAGTTCCTATTCAACTAAGTCCTAGTAAACTTATCAGCAGGCTACAATAAAAATATTTTTTTCATGAATTAAAATTAAATTGTTTTGATGTGACAGTGTTGGTGGTAAAACAAAGAATCATGCTCAGTTTTTGGAGAGAAGAAAACGCATAAGAGACTTACTGTTGATTGGTCATACATTGCTGAAGCGGACCTACGATTCATTATTGGAAAATATTCCACACACATTTGTAGACTTCACAAGATATAGGTGAGACTCCAATACTGAGACTGATTTATTCATGTTATTATATCATTTTGAATAGATCAATTATTCATAAGATCTTATTTCATTTATCTAATTCCATTGAATCCGGTAAATTATATGTTTACTTACTTGAAAGTCCATAGGCCTATACCATAAAGTAAAGATACCGTTTCAGATATCTAGATTATTATGTCTCTGCCTATACTTAGGTATACTTTATTCAATGTGTAAATATTATCCAAAGTAGTCAATCAATATTTCACTTATTCATGAAATCACTTAATAGATAGATAAATAGATAGAGTAGTAAGTTCTATTAAAATTTCAATAGATTGATTTAGAAATTCTATGTGTATAAAAGCTTGTATATATTTCGGGAATTTGCTTATTATAGAAGTTAATAGTAAAAGTAAATTCGTATGGCTTTTGTTGGTGGGGAGTCCCTTGCGGGAAGGTCCCACCGCCTGAATATATAATTTAAGCCGTCAATGGGCCCTTACGACTGTCAAACTTCAGCCAGGACCGACAGTTTAACCTGCCCATCCGATAACACAGGAGTGATATGGTTAAAAAACTTTTGGCATTGAGAGGGTTTGAACCCGGAATCTCTATGCTGCTACGCAAGCACTCTATCCACTAGACCACGAATCACTCCAAGTTAATAGTACCCTCTTTTTACTTTTTTATATAAGCAAATCATAAATGTTTCGAGCACTCATGCCATTTCAAGTGTCAAATGACATTTATGACACCGACACCTACTACATACATGGCATTTGATACTTGAAAATTAATTGCATGCGAGTGTTCGAAATTAGTTGTGTTTATGTACAAAAGTAAAAACATGGTACGGTAATAGTAATTTCCATAATAACTAAACAACTCAATTAGCCTAATTAATTATTAAATCAATCAATTACCCAGAATATATTTCGGTAAACTTCACTCGATGTCTAAATCAGTCAGTATTTATTTATTTATACATTGATACATTCAATATCATTCTCAACTAGTCCACTCTTTTATGAAATCACTTGCTTTAAAGAGAGCTGTTGTAAGATCTATTATGATTTTGTTGAAGTACCTATATCAATAGATTGATGATATCAATAGATATATTTTTGATGAAGTGCATTTTATAAAGAGTTCCATCAGCCCTGTAAAATAAATCACGGAACAATCTTATTCTCAGGGCAGAAAAAGAGTACTGGAATCTTCAAGAACTCACTGAAAGAATGCTTGATGATTTAAAAAAAGGCTGCGAACATTTTTGTACCGTCTGGTACGTCAGTCTTGATGAGAATTTCAGAAAACCAGAAGTTCTGAAAGAAATGACATGCGACAAAATTAAACGGTTCATGAGACTATTATCTCTCATTTTGTCATATGAGGTGAGAAAACTTTCTTATTTATAATAATAATAAATTTTATTTCCATTAATTTACAAATAAACAATCTAATCAATAAAATGTACATAATATTCAAAAATACAATAAATATATGAAATTTACTGTAAATATAAATAAATTGCATTTTTCGGAAATTAACCTACTCAACTATGGGAAACCCATGTTCTAGAGCGAGTGTATTTAATGCCTGTCTTTTCAATTTTACAACTCCAATAAAACTTTACCTTCAGCTTCTGCAATGAAGAATTTTTCAATTTTTAAATTAATACATTATAACTGTAGCAATACATGCGACAAAATTAAACGGTTCATGAGACTATTGTCTCTCATTTTGTCATATGAGGTGAGAAAACTTTCTTATTTATAATAATAATAAATTTTATTTCCATTAATTTACAAATAAACAATCTAATCAATAAAATGTACATAATATTCAAAAATACAATAAATATATGAAATTTACTGTAAATATAAATAAATTGCATTTTTCGGAAATTAACCTACTCAACTATGGGAAACCCATGTTCTAGAGCGAGTGTATTTAATGCCTGTCTTTTCAATTTTACAACTCCAATAAAACTTTACCTTCAGCTTCTGCAATGAAGAATTTTTCAATTTTTAAATTAATACATTATAACTGTAGCAATAAGTTTTTTCAAATTTTTACAATCTCTTCAAATATTTTCTTTTTTCTTTAAAATTTACTTAATTCTATTCTACTGAACTGATCATTTTCTCTTTCTTTTGTAGGCATATGAGGCCACAAAAGACATCATATATTATCTATTCTTCAGCCTACTTTAACAATGTTTTAAAATACCATTCTCTGATTCCTTTCTTACACGATATCATAGCTGTTTTACTAATAATACAAATTTTACAACTTTTTGTCATTCACACTTTTTTATTAGAATTTTTTCTTACTCCATTTAACTTGAATGTTGAATTTTTTTTATGCTAACTGAATTGTTTTGCTAACTTCATTAAACTTGAATGTTGATTTTTTTATGACCGCACTCAATAGCCTACTATTCTTATTTTTTATTTTACTTTTATTTTATTTTTAAATTATTATTTTATTCTTATTTTTAAGCTATCTTACTTTTAATTCAATAAGTAAATAAAAACTAATATTTTTACTTAATTTACTTTAAAAATGTGTGTTTTTTGAAAGTAGCCTATTATTTTCGTAGATTTCAACGGCGGTGGAGAGGACATTGACGAATTTCACAGAAGTTTTTTGTGATAAGATGAAAATTCCGCGACTCATGTTCAAAACTACTCTTGAAGCAACTGAATTCGATAAAGTGGATCTCCATTTTTGTATTACTCCTGAACTCAAACATATTTATAAAGCTGTATTCAAATGTATGGATAGTGTAAGTTTATCTTTTTAATAAATAAATATAATTTTATTGCCATAACATTCATAGAATAAAATACAACTATAGAATAATAATAATATTCAAACTTTACATTAATATTGAGTAAAGTTTACCTAAATATATCATAAAAATCTTATTCATTTCCGCAAAGCACAGTTTTGCATTAGTCTTGCACAGTCTTGAATATTATTATTATATTTTTCAATCATATTTTAACAAGTAGTCTACATAACTACATAACACTACATAACTACCTATACTTTGATCGTAGGCTATCATTTTGTGCGATTCAATAATTTATTCAATCATTTCTATTCCCAGCCAAGAAAAAACATTTTCCATTTATTCATAGACAATAGATACAATACAGGTAAAAACAACAGGCATTCGCCCAAAACTGCTCTAAACCTCAATTTGGAATACACAGTCTAGAGGTTATGTAAATGATAACTTAATTCACACACTATTTTGAGTCCAAAAAATGAATGTACTATGATAATTTTGAATTTATCAGATTAATTAATTTAAAAATACAAATACAAACAAAAATCTTCCTTTACAATCACAAAAAAATATTAAAAATTTCACTTAAATCCACAAATAATAGGTGTTCATACACCTTATTCCATTATAGGTGTCCATACAAATGATTAAATCAATCTCACTTCAACAGATTTTTCAATAAATATTCAAAAGGTTTCTATACGAATAATCAAATCAATCTTAATTCCATTTAGATTTTCAAAGGAATATATCAACACATATATTTTTCTATGTATTTTACACGACATTCATTCAAATGTTTAATTAAATGATCAAAATATTTTACTCACTGACTGTAGTAGCCTACTTTCGACCGTCAACTGTCAACTGTCAACTGTTGAAAATGATCGCGAGACGGTCGAAAGTACTACAGTCAGTAAGTAAAAGATTTTTCAAATTCAAATTCAAATTGAGTTTATTCACAAAATCATTACAATTAATACAGTACACATGTATAAATAATACAAAACACATGTGAATTTTCCCCACATAGACAAGTCTGTATGTGGGGAAAGAGTTTTAATGAAAAACAACTTGGTACTAGAAAGAAAATGATAAATATTTACATTATAACTTGAATTTACATTATAAAAGTTGATTAAATTTAGTGGAGAAAGTATATTATAGGTTTGAATTGAAGTAGTACAATATATCTATTGTGGTATACAGCTTTAACATGGCACACAAATAAAATTTAGAACTTGAACAATGATAAATTATGAGCAATATATTGATGATGAATACAAGGAAAATATATACATAGTATCAAAATCGGTAAGAGGAGTAGATGAGCTGATCAGCGACATCCCTGCCGGTTTCAAATAACCACATACTTAAATCATTACTTTTGATCATTTACTTAAATATTTGACTGCATGTCGTATGAAATACATAGAAAGAAGTGTGTTAATACATCGCAGCTTGAAATGGATCAAGAAACCATCACCCTTAATAATATATAACATCAGAAAATAATAGTTTATAAGTTTCATGAAGTTTTATTTTTCCAAACTCCAATAAGTTTAATGAGTTTAGTTGAATGACTTTGCCAATCTTTTATACGTTTTATATTTCCACTCTTTTTGCTGCAATTATTCTTCAAATTTTATTACTGAGATGAAAAAAATTCAATCCGATTTTCAACTCAATATTTTTTAGATATTCGATATCGGCCAAGACCTTCCGATGCTCTTTATGCCGGAGTGTAAGCCGATCAAACGATATCACAAAACAAAAATAAAGTTCATCCTCACCAATACACTGGATCTGGCCGAAATACCCGTCAATTTACCAGTACAGCAGAATCACAGGCTCTATGCAGAGTGTCATAAAGCGCTACACGAAAGCCTTGAGGATAATTTCAAAACTCTCAGGACTTATATACAAACTTTGGGTTGGTTTCTATAAGTTTTATTCGAAGTTTGGCTCACTACTATAATGTTTTCACATAATAACTGTAGCAATGAGTTTTTTTTAAAAGATTACGTCTTAAGAGCTCCAGTTATGTAGTATATGACAAGTCAGGTCAATAATTTTACATAATCAACATTAAGTAAATCAAGCCTGTACTCCGTACAAAATAACTTCTGACTTGGAAGGGACATGCGCAGCAGATATTTCATATTTATTTAATACAATTTACATTGCCAGGACTGACAAGACCTATGGCAAACACTGAAAATAATAAACAAAATAATAACACTTCTTTGATAAAAAATTAATCACGATAATAGTACATATGATAACATAAAAAATTAATATGGAAGCCACATATTGAGTATGTAAATAGTAAATTGTCTAGGGTTATTTATTTGTTGAAGCAATTAATTTGAAGCAATTTGTTGAAGCAAGTATTCTTTTATATGGCGTGTTGTTTTGGGGTAACTGTAGCCATGTTAGCAGTGTGCTTTTACTTCAGAAAAAAGCCATCAGGATATTAGCAGATGCGCGTAATAGTACTGAGCATTGTAGACCTTTGTTTATTAAGTTGAGAATCTTAACAATCATAAATCTTCATATATTCACTGTTCTAATACATATAAAAACAAAGGTAGAGAAAATTCCAAGACATACCATACATTCTTATGCAACAAGAAATAAGAATAGACTGAATATACCATTCCAAAGGCTTTCAAAGTCAATGAATAGCTACAATATTATAGGTCTGAAACTGTACAATAAGTTACCTCTAAGCTTAATAAATGAGTCTACAGATAGATTTAAAATGAAACTTTTCAACTGGTTAGTGAAGACACCAATGTATTCTATACAAGAGTTCTTGGATTCCAATATGATTATTGATGTTTGATTCCTTGATTGCTTAAAGCTTTTCTTTCTTGTTTATTACACTTATTTTAGAAACAGTCTGCTTGTCAAACTTAATATTTCTATGATAACAAAGAACAATAAGGAACCTAATTTTCAGAACAAATTGCTGTATACTAATGATCTAACTGAATAGGATATAATATATTTTCCAAATTATAGATTTTTGCTATACGGTTTATCACAATTCATATATGTGATGTATTCTGTGATTCTTTTAGAGTATAAATTCAACCTTCAAAATTCAAAATTTTCTAATCATTCCTGGACCGAAAATCAAGTGACGAAGCAGTGTGTGATTATATAACCTAAACTTTTGGACAAAATTAATATTTTATCAAAATTTTTGGAGAGAAATAGTACAGGCTCAGCCTGTTTTTCCTCCAATGTCATAATTGTATTATGATTATAGTGTTTTATACAATGAATGAATAAATGAATGAATATAGGCTACTGGAGCAAATTGCTATATAATATGATATGAATGTATAGGATATAATATATTTTCCAAATGATAGATTTTTGCAGTATGGTTCATCTAAATTCATATAGGCTATTAGAGAAAATTGTTATACTGTGTAATATGATCTAAATGTATAGGATCTAATATATTTTCCAAATTATGGATGTCTGCATTTTGGTTGTTCTCATTCCATATACCAATAAAAATCTGATTAATTTTCGCAGAGCACAGTTTTGCATTCTTGACCTATTCTCAGTATGCAACATCAACTTCATCGTTCTTGAATAATTCCAAGACTACAAAGGAGGATGTAATCGATCTACTTAATATTTTCAAAGATTATAGCGATAAAATCATTAGGATGTTGCCATTTGCCACGTTTAGTATGGGACTGTAAGTTTAATTATCATTCCTTTCATAATAGTTAACTGTCAATATACTTGAATGTGTGGCAGATTTGTGAAAAACAAATATTTACAGCCACAATATGAAACCTATTATAACAATGTTGTTCGCAGATTAATACTATATTATTTGTAACTCTAATATAAATAACTGTATAATTACTATATTTCATATATCCAGTGAAAGCTATATTTCATAAAATCACTCCACTTATATGGGCTACTTTATTCAAATTAATAAAAACAATATAAAACATGTAGTACCCTGTTTATTTAAAACATTTTACAACTTTAAAACAATTCAACTACCAGATTTTTTACTTGAAAATGGCCAAAGTAGGTCGAAACTAGTCGTTGAATTGTTTTAAAGTTTTAAATAAAAAGGGAACTACAAGTTTAATATTGTTTTTATTAATTCTAATGAAAACTATATAAATAGAACTAAGGACTCCTGCTACTGCAAATATTGACCGACAGACTAAACAGCAGAAGGAAATGTTAAGAATGGCTGTCCAAAAACTATGTCTGTAATTTCTAATAAATCGTCCATCTTTGAATATACATGGTAATTCAAGTTGATTCAATACATAATAGTTGATGATTCAACTGTAAATTAATCTCACAGTCTTTAGAATATTATTGTATGAATTATATTATATTATTATATTATATTTTTACTGTACAATATTTCAGAGTGGAACAGGAAAAAACATTCAAGTCATATACATAGTAATTCAAGTTGATTCAATACATAATAGTTGATGATTCATTGTGTAAATTAATCCCACAGTCTTTAGAATATTATTGTATAAATTATATTATATTATTATATTATATTTTTACCGTACAATATTTCAGAGTGGAACAGGAAAAAACATTCAAGTCTTTAAAAGTTTTTGTGGACGATTACATTGTATCATGTATTCAGACTGTGAGCAGATTTCTGAAACACGACTACTACAGGTAATTAGTGATTGGTGAATGATATTATTTGGTAAAGTGATTGGGAATTTTTCTTAGTGATTGATTAAATTTTCAGATCTTATTGTTATCAGAGTAGAAATTGAGAAATGGTAGGGCAACTGTTCTATTTTGTTTTGTACTTCAATAGGAACATGGATGAACCCTGTGCACTGAAGATGGAGGTCAATGCCATGAATTGCATACCGGTAGAACAACCCGGGTTTTTATAAATCATGTTGAAACATTTGCCGTGCTACCAAATAAACTGGTAAACTATGAATGGATCTATCGCCTATGAATGAGAAAATCCAGTTTTCAGAGCAAATGAACTTATAATCTTCAGAAGAATTTTGGCAATATACTACACAAATACACAAAGAACAATACCTTACACACTTAAGCATCTAAAGTCACTACAAGCTAAATACTTATCCAATTTATATAGTTGAAAAAAAATGGCTACAGGCTTGTATACACAAGAAACAAATTATAGACAAAATAGAACACTATAAACTGTTCAAAACTCAATTTAAAACATTAATAATCCACTTGAACAGAAAAATATTCAGAGAGCACAAAATCAGAACACACGCTGCCAGCCACCATTTTTAGAGAGAAGCTAGCCTAGCAGGCGCAAAGGTACAGAGCAAACCAACTTCAAACAGTGTCGATGTCATGGACACGTCACCAAAAAAAATTATAAATTACAAGTTTAGAATTCACATTTTATATTTGTTCTCAATAAAACTTTATTTTGAAACTGTTATTTTAAATTTTATATATCCTCTTTATTATCTGTTAATTCTGTTAACAGAGTTTGTTTTTTCAGTGATACCATTGAACATGCAACACAATCATTTACGATAAATTCTCAGTCAAAAAGTTGTCCGTATATCGATGACTCTGATATTTACTATAAAGTTTTATAGATCTCGAATTGAAGATTCGATTCCAATCGAGAAAAAATGTAATATTACACATTGTAGGTAGTTTTTATATCTATAGTTTGAATTGATGAGATGAAAATAAGTGTACTGGAAATCATAATAGTGTAACAACCATAACTAGTTCCTCGCATTCTCAATCAATGAGATTGAAACTGTGATAGGATATTAGAGCCAGACCATATTAAGCGTTTTTCAGACGGAGTTCTTAGAGTTGGCAGAGCAGGAAGCTCTCCAATTGGCTTATTAGGTTGGCACCTGGAAAAACGCTTGATAAAACGTTTAATATAATTTGGCCCTCAATCGAGCTTGAAGTATAAAGTTGAGATTGTGTCAATTTCAAGTCTTTCAACTTAAGATGGAACAGAAATTAATAATTATTAATGTAAATTATATTACTGTTTTCTATTCGGAAGTAATCTCTTCAAGAAGTAATGAATTTCACCTCTCTGTTGTTCAATTCGTTACTTGTAATGAATAACAAATAATGGAGTTAATTTGATAACATTTTCACGGTGTTCTACTATGCCACACTGTAAAATTGCTTTAAAGAGTTGGAAATATAGTTGTGATTTGGTAAAATAAAATTGAATAATTGATAATTATTGTGTTTCAATCACTTTGACTATACAATACATTACACTATTTTATAGTTTCTTCAAAGTTAGTACCTTTTTGATAGTTTTTGATTGATTTAATTCATTTTAGAAGTATTTTTTTAATTTGGAATCTGTGTTTCTTGTTTGTTTAGATTGTAAATATTAGAGTATAACTCAAAATGTGAATGTGACATTACCTAGCTATATTTGAACTGTTGTATAAATTAGAATTGGAACCGATTTGGGCGTTAGCCTGTGGCACTTTTTTAGAAGTTGTATGATTCTGAATAAAGAAACAGAATAAACCCAGTACGGTATTTTTTTTTGGACCCCTCTTGTTTATTACTGTTTTTCATTTTCTGCAATCCAGCCTTCAAAGTGAGTTCGAACGCGTGAAAAACCGCGCGCTTAAGCTGCCAATCACGTCGGAAGAGTTGGTAGCACTGGGTGAGTTCATGTCGTACGTGCAGACTCGCTGGATGCGTGACAGGAGCACGCAAATAGTCTCGCTTTCACGCTACTACTGGCAAATACTCGAGTACTTCGCCATGCCACACCACGACTATTGCCAGTCATTGACTGATTGGTACATCTGGTATCTGGAGATGTTTCCTATTTTTCAGCAGTTTGCTACTGTAAGTTGATTACTATATCCTCCCAACTTTGTTTTTTGTAGGTTATATTATTTTGAGATTTGAATCTACTGGCAACTGAAGCTATGTAGTCTTCGATATACCGGGTGATTACAAATGAAATAGACAACTTCAATAGCCTGTACAAAATTAAACTGGTGTATTTCAACATAGTAAGTGATATAGGTTTGTAGGGAATTTCTTAGAGTTTATGTTGGTAGAACTGTTGCTGGCTATTGTTGGCTGCTCCGTGTTACAACAGCCAGTTTAGTTTAGCAATATGGCCGCTACTCAAGTGGAGAAAGCTTATTGTGTTCTTGAATTAGCCAAAACAAACTCTGTTACTGTTGTGCAGCGTAATTTCAGAACAAAATACGGTAAACCACCACCAACAAGGCAATCAATTTATGACTGGTATGAACGTTTTTAAAGCAGTGGATGTGTGTGTAAGAAGGAGAGTACTGGAAGACCTTCTGTTACAGAAGAAAAAATTGATGTTTTTGTACGAAGTCCAGAAAAATCGACTAGATCAGCGAGTTTAGAATTGCAAATTCCTCAACCTACTGTGTGGAAAATTCTGCGGAAACGTTTGAAAATGACACCTTATAAATTGCAGTTAGTACAAAGTTTAAATGACAATGATAAAGTTGTTCATTAAAAATTTTTGTCAAGAGATGCAACATTGTCTTGAAAATGACGACACATTGTTTAATCACCTAATTTTCAGTGATGAATGCACTTTTCACATTAGTGGAAAAGTTAACTGACATAATGTACGAGTATGGGGAACAGAAAACCCAAGAGAGATTGTACAGCATATACGCGATTCTCCTAAAGTGAACGTGTTTTGCGCTTTATCTTGTGAAAAGGTTTACGGGCCTTTCTTCTTCCAAGAACCATCAGTAACCGGAAGAATTTATCTGGACATGTTAACCGAATGGTTAATGCCTCAACTCCATGAAGATAGTTGTAACTTCATTTTTGTACAAGATGGAGCTCCGCCTCACTGGTACTCAGACGTCAGAGGGTATCTGGATGAACATCTTCCTAGACGATGGATCGGCCGTGCAAGTGAGGAAAACGTTGTGTTTCAGCCGTGGCCACCTCGTAGTCCGGACCTAACGCCCTGCGACTTTTTCTTGTGGGGCTATGTAAAAGACAGAGTTTTCGTACCACCGCTTCCTGTTGATATCGATGATCTTAAACAACGAATCACAAATGCTCTTGCTGCAGTTAACCGTGAGATGCTTAGTCGTGTGTGGTCAGAATTTGACTACCGTGTTGATATCTGTCGTGTTGCAAATGGTGCACACATTGAACATCTGTAAATTTTCAATAAAAACTTCAAGAATTCTTCTATCATGTAAGTAATGATCTAAACTTTTAAATAATAAATTCTCTACAAGCTATTCAAACTGTCTATTTCATTTGTAATCACCCGGTATTTATAGCTTATAAATTAGTAGTTGTACATTAATTTCAAAACCTTTTATCCCATTGTAATGGATTTTTATGAGGATCGTGAGCCATGTGTAACGGATTTTTATTTTTATCAAAATTAATAATTTGCAAACCTTTTTAAAAAGAGGGTTTGATGACTGGAATTAAATTATTTTTAAAATACAGGAAAATCTAATTAGGAAAATTGATTTTTTGTAGGATGATTATGGATAAAAGTAATTAGGTCTGGGAAGCATGTATTGAAGCTGGCAATGACAATTAATAAAA
Source organism: Nilaparvata lugens (assembly GCF_014356525.2). NCBI lineage: Eukaryota > Metazoa > Arthropoda > Insecta > Hemiptera > Delphacidae > Nilaparvata > Nilaparvata lugens. The sequence continues at coordinate 37,427,681 of NC_052511.1, read as the reverse complement.
TAATATTTATTTTTGTACTCACCGATGATGTTAATAATAGATTGCATACATGCACATGGTTTTATCAGCAAACTTCATATATCTGGATATTTTCGACAAACGTTGTCTTTACGGCACGACACACGGCAACACGAGACACAAGGAACGGCACGAGTTACTCGATACGACTCTACGCAGCAGCTTCCGGGATCGCACTATTAGGATATTGACTACTTCATTTCTTGATTCTCTTCAATATTTTTACTTCTATGAAAATGAATCATTACAACATTTACTAGCAACTAAGTATTTAATAGTTACTAGAGTGAGTATACTATAGCTACTGAAGCTAGTTTTCAAATTTATTTGTTCTTTGTACAAACTCATACATACAATCACATGATAATAACAAAAATAAAATTACTAACAGTACAAAAAACTTGAAGATCACAAGACTAATGAGCCGTCTGACCGTGAGCTTGTATTAAGAGGATAAAAATACTGGAGTACAGGATGTAAATAGTTGTAACCAGAAAATGAGGAATGAGTTGGAATATAACTGCACTATGAAACAACGTTATGAAAAAGTCTTACAAAAAAATGAGTTGGAAGAAAAAATATAAAACTGTAGCCTAAATGAGAAGGTGTGACTATAATATTAATAATTATTTTTATTCAATTTAATTTTAGAGAAACAATAGCATAAGTAGATATCCCATGGTATAGGGCGTTTATGTCGCAACTTTTACTGTTATCTCAAGCCGATAGTTCATGTAATTCTTTCGCGTGAAGCTATGTGACGCTGGTAGTCTCTCATATTGTGCCGTTCATACACTCTCACCCCAACAAAACATTAAAATATTCGACAATAATCAACAGTAATCGGCTTGAGATAACTGTAAAAGTTGAGACATAAACGCCCTATACCATGGGATATCTACTTACGCTATTGTTTCTCTATGATATAACTTAATAATGTATATCCAGATCAATAATCAATCACCTCCACTACAGTAGCCTACTTGGCATATAGAAAAATGCACAGATTTTGGTAGGAAGAAAAAAGTATTCGAAAAATTGTGTTTTTCATCACAAAAAAATGTGTCTTGAATTTCAATCAAGATTCGATTGATGACATTGAAAAAATAATCGTGCTTTTCCATAGCAGATTCATGGAGCTAATTTAAAACTAGTAGGTGCATACAGTTACTGTATCCTACAGTATATTATTGCTGACATATCCAAAGTGGAATTTAGTTCCGATTCTATGTCTTTAAAGAGTTAATAGGGTACATGTAGCGATATGTTTGTACTTCCAATAATATATACGACCTACAATCATTGAAAAATAAGTCTATGTGTTCATTAATATTCTTGAATAGTACGGTACCGTAGTGTACATTTTATTAGTTTTTGTGTGATATAATAATATTGTTTATGGATTCTCAGCTATACGAGCAGACTAAATTCGATTTTGATGAGAAAATTCGCGACACAATGGGTTTGATTGAAGACAAGAGGCTGGAGCTGGTTGATAAAATACCACTTCTGAACAATTTGAATGATGTTAGCAAGATCAGTTCTTATAAACAGGTAAGCTGTTCCAAATATAATATATAGCAACTGGAAAGTACCGTATGTAACATGGATTTCAAGACCTTTGATTAAAAAATTTAGCTACAAAAATAATTGTATAAATAATCTTCTTATTCAAGTAGTTTGAGGTACGTATCAGTAGAAAACTACCGTTGCCATAATATAATATGCATGAATTGTTAGGTATTTATCCTTCATTTTCCGGTACCATTTTTAGGTAATATTTTAAATAATTTACATTTTCTTGAGTCAAAGTCTATGCTTATTATTGAGATTGTTCTGCCTTTTAATCATCAATAAGTATTATCATAAACAAATAATTCTATTACCGTATCAATAAACTTTTGTATCAATAATATTATTGGCGAGCATTTGATTTTGAAAATGCCGGGTTAATATGGCGTCTTCGAGATTAGTTGCAACGAAGTCACATAGAGTGCGTCGTGATCGTGAAATTGAATTTCCGCTTTCCAGCTTGAATCGTGTTCATTCCTGACTTTTCTGTCGTCTGTTCTGTTTTTGTAGCCTACTTTGCAGATTTTCTGCGACTGCGAGTTGAAACCTGTTGTTGATTCAATCTTTTCTGTAGCTTCTTCAGTGGCTTTCCTAGAGTTCTATGTTCTATTATATTCATATTTTATCAACTTCAGCACTCAAAGTGAGTACTAATTTTATGGTATAACTTTTTCCATTTCTACTCAGTTTCACAACTACCACCTATAAGTTACCTACAAAAGTTTTTTCTCTGCATTTGACTTGAATCCCCTGTTTGATGTGAATTTTTTGTTTGGGCCGATTTCAAATTTAAATATTGATTTTTATTGATTGTTCAATTGATTGATCATCGATGGCAATTTGGTTCAGAAGTCTGATGGTCTGCTGCTCGGGTGTAAAGTCTTCAGATCGCACTTGATTAATTTCATTACTCAACTACTGTTTCGAGGCAGTCGGGATAAACAATTTAACGTGTCCATCCGAAACACTGAAATTTCCCGAGAAAAAATTCTTGGTCAGGCCAGGAGTCGAACCCGGGACTTGGGAATACCAAGGCAGCCAGCTAGGCTACTAAACGATTCGGCTATTGGCCTATGGCAACTCCTGTATGCCTAATAGAATTTATAGAATTGTAATTTCTTCTCCAAACACAATTATTCTTCATTTTTATCAAAATAGCGACTATTCATTTCCTCATAATTAGCAATTTTTTTATATTACCGGATTAAGTTTTTCAAATGCTGAACAATTATGTTTGTTTTCAGTTTGTCAAGAGATATCTTCGCGATATTGAGTTTATCACGGCAAAAATGGATTGGGTTAACAACGAGGAGAAAATATTCAACCGGACACTGACGAAATTTGGGATGGTGGAAGATTTGAATGTGAGTATCTACTCTATGGTAACTTTGAATTTATTTTAATTTTAAGAAGTTGCTTGATTTTTTTGTGATTCGGATCATTACCAGGTTGAAATAATTTTGATGTTAATCATTACTGTATTTTGATTATTATCATTGAACTCTTTTAATCTAGCTAGATATTTTCATGATTATTTTATACTCTTGATACTTACTTACAATTGATACTTGAAGTTCCCCCATTGGAAGCGCGTTTGCGCCGTTGTCGTCAGATTATTCATCATAGTAGAGCTCAATTTCCTTTTCATGGTTCCTGGTGTCGGTGTTGTGAGATTCTTTCCTGAAAGTACTCTTGTAGACTAAATTTGGTCTTGTTGTGAGGAAGCTTTCAAGTTCTTTTTTAAATTGGTTAAAGTTTTCCAACGTCTTCAAGTCATTTGGCAAACACTTATATACCCTTGAGCAGATGTATTTAGGTCCATATCGGGTCAGTCTGGATCGTACCGCTGACACATGAGTGTCGTTCCTCCGTCTGGTGGTGATATTGCTGATTACTCAAAAATGTATTTGGCTCCATTCTAGTCGTCAAACATGCCTCCAAAACAAACAGTGCAGGTAGTGTGAGAATGCCAGCCTCCACAAACAAGGGTCTGCAGTGGGCGAGGTATGGTTGCTTCAAGATAGTCCTTATGATCCTTTTCCGTAGGAGTAAAATCCTTTCCATGTGTGGACTGTTTCCCCAGAATAGGCTAGTACACCGTAATTCATTATTGTATGGAAACAGCCGTATTAAACATTCATAAGTAGGCCTACTTCTCTATCAAGGAGTGGTTGAATACGGCGCATCATATAGCAAATATTAGAAGCTATATAGAAATTTAGGCCCGGTTGCCCAAAAGCCGGTTAAATTTCAATCGTGATTAATTTCACGAGAACCAATCAAAGAAGGCGTTTTTGTAAAGACGGTTACACAAAAGCCGGTTAAATTTCAACCGCGATTAATCTCACGAGAACCAATCAGAGAAGGCGTTTTTGAAAAAACGGTTTCTCTGATTGGTTCTCGTGGAATTAATCATGGTTAAAATTAACCGGCACTTAGACTGTTGATATTCACAATATATATAACTCTGTCGTATTTTTTCATGTTTCTTCTGTTGAATATTTTCACATCCCTGATGAATTTTATAGTTATTCTATTTTATAGTGCTATTTAGTACCTATTAATATTGTATTGCCTATATCCCTAATAGCACATTACGATTTTTTTTTTTTAATTTTCAAAGCCTTTTCATGAAAATCATGTAATCTTTTCGTGAAGGTTGTCGGCGACAAGGGAGTAAGCTTGTGAAAAGGTTGTTGCAAGGTTTACACGAAGCTCCTACTTGACGCTTTCTGAGGCTTTTGTAACCTTTTTGCTCAACCTTTTGTAAACCTTTTCATGCCTAATATTTTTTAAACCTTCTCATGTAAAGGTTGTGAAAAAATATTACAATAACAACATTAACAATAATCACATTTATAGTACTTGAAAGATATTCACATTTTTCATCATTGAACATGCTGGCAGGGTCGGTCTAGTGGTAAGAAGCGTTACTAACTTCGGTCTGCTACTAGCACCATCTGGTTCGTGGGTTCGAATCCCGCCGATGGCATAGACGTTTGATCATTTCATAAATTTCTCCAACGCACTTTCCATTGCCCTCGCACAAGCTAAAAGCTAATGTGGACATCATCCGCAATAAAAGAATGGAATTACATTATCAATATAATAATATCTAATATGCATGCCTTCTTTCTTCTAATATTTATTTGACATTTAGGCTACTGCATGATAAAATGAACAATAAATTTTCGACTACTCAAATGTCTTAGAGTTTGAAGATTTTGTTTTATCCTTTTATTGCTATGATTTATCATAGATATTAACTTGCATGATTATAAGGCTTTGAAAACTGGTTGTATATGTGTTAATTTTGCGATTTATTGTATGGTCTGAAGCTTGTTGATGTAATTTTTAAGAAGTGATTTATTTACAACTAAAACTCTCTGATCCCAGAAAATTAAAAATGTAATTTTAATTTTTAATTGTAAAATTAAAAACACAAAATTATTCAACCTTTGCTGAATAATAAGTCTTTTATATAAGGTCAAATTATGGAACATGCCAAATGTGTTTACAATTACCCCACTTGACCCTATATATTTCTTTGTCATTTAATTTAGTTCATTTATGTCTTATAAATTTGATTATTTGATCATTATTTTCCAGAATATTCTATTGCCGTTTTGCAAGCTTATTTTCAAAGTCTATTCATGGTACCAGAAGCAAAAGACTTGGTTCAACAACAGCTTTGATCTATTGGTCACTGAAGAAGTAGAAACTACTTTTGATCGCTACTACAAGTGAGTATTTCTACACTAAAATATACTGTTGTATATAAAGTTTTCGAATTAATTTATTCATTCAAAACTATTTTATTTACGATTTACTTAATTAATATGTATCTTGGCATTGTTTGTGATATCTTGCATCATCAAGAACTTCTGAATGATATTAGATAGATAAATGAATGATTTTTTTTTACACTTGAATTTTAAGAAAACACTTATGGAGTGGAAATGCACTTACATTGGTAGCTAGGATCGTTTCGACTGTTGTTGGTCATCAACAGACTGTAGGAATTTACTCCTGAGTTTACTTAGGAGTAAATTCCCACAGTCTGATGATGACCCACAACAGGTCGAAACGATCGTCACTACCAAAGTGCATTTTCACTCCATAAATGTTTTTAAAAATTAAAGTTTAATTTTAATAGTGAAAAAGTATGGATATGCAACAGAGTTTTATTTACACTTCACAATAAAAGTGATGTGGGCGAAATTGAGGTAATAAAAGCCCCCTCTTCCATTCAACCCACGATTATAAGTTACATAAAAATTATATTCTTTACAATTCAAAATTAAATGATAATTAACAATTGTAAGGAAAAAGCTAAATCAATACTCTACAAATTGAATAAATTAAGAAGATATGTTTGTTTTGGATACAGTAGTATCTTCATTCCAATGTAATTATATTCGGCATTAATCCTATTATTTATCTCGTAATAGATTATTAAAGTTCATTTTTTCAAAAAAATATAATTCTTTTCAATTTATAATAGGCTATTCTTGAAAATAAATTCATTCACTGTACTCGTATTTATTTCTAAATTAGAAAATGTATCTTATCTCCGATTAAGTTCCGACCAATAATCTATCAATACTGTATCCAGTTATCTAGTATAAGTTAACTAAAATTATTATTACTAATCTCGTAAATTAAATTCATGTCTTCTCATTTACAGTATCAATTCACTTCCTTATGAACTAGATATAATATGAGATCTGTATAATACACTCTGTAACCTTGGGGTGTGATCATATTGAATGCGCGCGCATAAAGTGCAAGTCATGCATCATGCATGAGCCGAAAAACAAAATTTGAAAAGTGCCATTGAAATACGTTGTGACTTGTCTGTAGCTGTTCACACTGAACACAACCAGCCAAGCGTTCAGTGTGAGTGTTCCTATTGCTCTCTCCAGATGTTGTTTGTCATCTGCAAGTTTGGTTATGCATAAAGGTGCGTACAGACTTTCGCTCTGCTCCGCAACCGAACGTCACTCCAGCAGTGCGATTGATGATCGCCCGGGAGCAAGAGTGGTTCGACCGGGGAACGCGAGAAGATCTAACATCTTCCGTAACGTTCATGATGGGTGTGACTGCAGAGCGGGGGCGGAGCGACTGCGGTACGATGGAGGAACGAGGGCGGTACGAAGGCGGAGCGTGCTCGGTGCGGGTTGGAAGCGCGTATATGTGTACGCAGCTTAACCAAGCGTGCACTTTCATATACACGCATCCAATGTGATCAATCACACTCTTACAAGTAAATTTAAGTTTTTCACTTCTTACTAGTTATTTTAAATTGCTTGTTATTTTAAGTTTTTCACTTCTTACAAGTTACAATATTATTTCAAATTACAAAAAAATGTATTAATTAGGATCTCAATTACATCTTTTTGGAGTGTAAACCTTCCAAAAATATTTACAGTGTAGACCTATGTAATAAGCCACATTTAACCTCATAGTTTAATGAAGTTTTGTCATGATTTGAAGCTCTCTTTCGCAGGGACTTGCTCGAAATGTCGAAAGACCTGAAGATCTTGTGTCGAAGCCTGGAAAAAGATGATCTGAAGTATGGAGTATTCACAGGATATGTTGATGCAGAGCATGAACATCAGTTGCCAGCGCCTCTCATACTTTGTCACACCACATTGCATGATTTGAAAGAATTTCAGGTAAATATTCTTATTTTCCAATCATTAATTTAACATTTTATTCCAAAACTTTACATAATTTGAAAGGATTTCAGGTTGAAATATCTTCTTACATAATTTGAAAGGATTTCAGGTTGAAATATCTTCTTACATAATTTGTAAGGATTTCAGGTTGAAATATCTTCTTACATAATTTGTAAGGATTTCAGGTTGAAATATTTTCTTACATAATTTGAAAGGATTTCAGGTTGAAATATCTTCTTACATAATTTGAAAGGATTTCAGGTTGAAATATCTTCTTACATAATTTGAAAGGATTTCAGGTTGAAATATCTTCCTACATAATTTGAAAGGATTTCAGGTTGAAATATCTTCTTTTTTAGTTCTACATCCCAGTGTAGGCTTTGACCTCCTCCACAACATTCCTCCAAGCATCTCTATCTTCTATCAATCTTTTCCAACCTGTATAACACATTCTCATTAAATCATTCATGAGCTCAACAGGTTGAAATGCCTGTTTAATGATAATATTTCTAACCAAATTCAGAACATTTATTTGTATGATTTTAATTTCAGGTATAGAGAAACAATAGCGTAAGTAGATATCCCATGGTATAGTGTGTTTATGTCGCAACTTTTACTGTTATCTCAAGTCGATTACTATCGATTTTTGTAGATTTTTACTGTTTTGGCCGGTTGAGAGTGTATGAACGGCACAATATGAGAGACTACCAGCGACACACAGCTTTTTGGGAAAGAAATACGTGGACTATCGGCTTGAGATAACAGTAAAAGTTGCGACATAAACGCCCTATACCATGGGATATCTACTTAAGCTATTGTTTCTCTATGTTTCAGGTCATATATTTTTATAAACTGTCGGTCCCGGCTGATATATAACAGTCGTGAGGCCCATTGATGTCTTAAATTATATATATGAAGTATTGACAATAGAATGTCGACTTGTAGACTATATTAATAGAGAAAAATATGAAATATTTACTCTCTGACTGGAGCATGCTTTCAAATCGCATGGAATTAATTGTCGACAGTTATATACTCCGGCGAGGTGGAACGTCCGTCAGGGACTAATCTCAACCAATAGAAAATTCAAGTCCCCTCCAATAAAAGCCATACAAATGTATACATTTTTTTACTATTATTGTTTCAAATCAAAAAAGCTTTATTCAATGACAACATTTACATAACAAATTCCGTTACACAAATGATATTACATATCATTGAATACAATACTGTTTGCTTAAGAATTTATTGTTTTCTGAATTTACATTTAAAATAATAAATTCTATCTATTTTATCTCTTTTTTGTGGTTTCAATCATTATATCTTTTCAATTTGTAGTATTTTTCAAATAGCCTACTCTTTTGTTTTCAGCCGATACTTCAGTTAGTAACAGTTATTTGCAACAAAGATCTGTTGGAAAAGACACTGGAATGAAATGTCCGATATAGTAGGCCAAGATTTGACGCCAAATGCTGGAATGACTCTACTCAAATATGTTGATTTTGATCTCTTCAATGTGATTGATAAGTAAGTTAATCATTTTCTTCTACAACATTGATTATAGCTTTAGCTTACAAAGTGTGTGTTGTCCCATATGAGATTCGCTTTGAACTGTCAGCATTGATTGAATGGGAAGCATTGATGTTATTTATGAGGAATACTGTCAGTTTGAATATAATTATTTCAGAAATCATCTTCACTGATAAACCTGCTGAGTGTTATTAAAAAACTTCAAGTTAAGTTCAACTTCACACTGCAAGTAATAGTTCATTTCATTATAGTTGATGATAATCTATAAAAAATTCTTATCTTACTCACTGACTCATTCACTGATCACGATTTCTGAAAAACTACTGGATGGATTGCAACAAAACTTAAAATATAGCTTCTTTATAGGTCTTAGGTGCTCACTAAGAGATCTTTCGATTAAAGATTATAGGATTTTGATTAAATTAGGAATATAGTGGGTTCGCGATAAAAAAAAAATTGTAACAGGTCTCAACTCTAGGAAAAATTGCTGAAGTTCTTTAAGAAAGGATTTTTGGTTCCTTAAGTAGCAGCTGATCAGAAGGGAGTTTTCCATTGTTGAAAACGAGTGAAAGAGAATGTGAGCAAGTGAGAAAGATTATAATTGCTGTTGAATTACCAAATTTGGCGAACTTATTTTAAAACATTGCCGGATTCATGGAACATATGGAAGAATAGGTACAGAATGTAACCGGATGATAGCAATACGGAATAGATGTATTTTATATTAGCATTTTCATCTAGGGAGAGCACCTTCCCGGAAACAAAATTCAATGACAGTGACGAGACTATATTTATTTATTATTCCAGTTCTATTGATTCAGCAAGCAATTTTTGTTTGTATGATGGATCTCAAAAGCGATTATAACTATTTGGATTATAAATATTTCGCAAAAATAATCATATCTTTTAATTCCCGTGGCGAAGCACGGATGCCCTGCTAGTTTCTAATAAAATTATTAGGTATAGTAATTATAGAATAATTCTCGATATTGGAGAATGATAATATCGAAAGATTATATTGATATTTGCAGACTGGAAATAATAAGTTCAGGAGCATCGAAAGAGCTGCAGCTTCAGGATCACTTGAAGAAAATGTATGACGAATGGAAAGACTTGGAATTCAGTGTCAGCAAATTCAAGTGAGTCATTTTTCCATTGATATTTCATTAAAGGTGTTGTACCTGCATGTATTACATAATTTTGAAAACGTTATTTCAATAAGAATTATCATGCAAATGTGCTATGTAGATGATAATCGAATAGATAGGTGTATTTCTCAAATCTAAAAATGTACTATTTAAAGAAATGATGGTTAAACCAGCCGATTCTTTTTTATAGTAACTCCATGAAATTCTAATATTGCATTTCTATAATGATTATATATTCAATCAAAACAATTATTGTACGTTGTTTCACCCATTTTAGCAAATTGAATTCTGAAGAAATCCTCCTTTTTGAAGAGTCTAGCCTACTCATTTTTGTAGGTAATTTATTGAACGTGAATGTGTACATTTTCAAGAAATGTTTTTTCATTTGACTTCTTTCAAAGGTAACTCCAGTATTCCAATTTTGAATTCTGATACTTTTCAACTCTTCAAAAAACTATGTTCTATTTTTTTAAACTGAGGTTTATTTCCCAATAACTAGGTTACTAAGAAATAAGCAGCTTCTTATTTAAATTTTTTTAAACTGAGGCTTATTTCTCATTAACTGAGTTACTAAGAAATAAACAAACAGCTTGTTGTTTGATTTTTCAACTGAAGTGTATTTGTCATTAACTGAGTTGAGATCTTCAGTACTTCAGTAACTGTATTGATGATTTTTCTTTCTTATAAACATCGGTTTTGACTTTAATAGTATTAATAGCTTTTATCCCCTTGAATATTCATTACTCCAACATTATCTTTGCAGAGAAACGGATATCAGTATTCTGACTGGTGTTGACGATATCCAAGCTTTGTTGGATGATCAGATCGTTAAGACATTGGCAATGAGAAGTTCTCCTTTCTCAAAACCGGTTGAAAGTAATCAAATCCATCCATTTCTGTGATTACCAATTATCATTAATCATATTATATATTGTAATAAACATAGCTATGGCCCTAATTGATCCTCATTATTATCATCATTGATTATATTTACTTGAATGACCTAAAAATTAATATTTTATTATTGCTGATTAATTGATTTTTTGAATTAATTGAATTTCGGACTATGTGTAACCTTATCTAAATTTAGGAGAGGAATAGCACAAGGTTACCTTATTTTTTCTCTCCCTATCATTTTTATGATGTACTTATTGTATGAATCAATCAATAAAGAATTGATGATCCTTAGGGTCCAATTTCTTGCTTGTTCATCCTCATTGTGAATGTAGATAATCAATGCATTTTATCAAGAATTTCATTAAAAAAAATATTTACCATTATCTATTACTTTTATTGGATAGTGTCTAAATTTTTATTTACCGTTATCTATTACTTTTATTGGATAGTGTCTAGAAATTATAAAATTCATACTCCACTACTCATCTCTAGAAATTTTCATATTTTAATAATTATTTATTTATTTATAAAAACATGGAAGCATACAGGATTTCTCCCAAAAATCTTCCATAATAACATAATGCATTATAAGAGTACGAAACTAAGTAAGAGTACAAAACAAGATAATATTAAAAATAAAATTGAATTCCAGTAAACTGGCTACTGGAATATACTGGGTAATACTGGTCCAGTATTATCTGATTACTCTAAACCTAGCTCCGCACTGCAGGCTGGATGCTTGTCTGACTCGGACTAGGCGCTGAGACAGCAAATAATATATATATTTGCTGAGACAGCAAATAATAATAGCAGCGTTAGTGGGAATGCGAGCGGCCGCAGTAAGCTCTTCCACCCAGCAATGGTCGGCGTAGTTCCGCCTAGCGGACAGACGAAAGATCAATCCAGTCGGTTATTTGATCCCTCCAGCCAGGCTCAGCCAAGCAGTCGAGACAATAGAACAATGGAGTGGCAATCTTATTCGCGTTCATCAGCAGTTTTCTTTCTCACGATTATTTTGATTTTTGTGTTACCTATAATCAATAATAACTACAGTCACCAGTAAAAAGTTTCCAGAAACGTGGTGTACTACCATATTAATGACTTATCATGATGATTTTCAATTATTTAAAAACATTGTTGACATTCTGAGCCTTCAGGCTAAACTTGGGGTCGCTGAGAACGAATCTGCAATCAGAATTTCTCTATCACGAAAAATAAGGAAAAAACCAAGCTGTTGATCTTCCGGCAACCGTTAACAGTCATCCTGCAATGCGGCCGAAACACTTCCAAGCCAGACACCCATCTCAAATGACAACAACGCCAAGCAGTGAGAAACCATCCTGCACTGCGGCGCTAGGTTAAGGGTGTAATCACATTGGATGCCTATATGTGCAAGTGCATGCTTGGTTATGTTTAACGAAGCGTGCAGATGAGAAATAAAAACAGGAAAGAGCAATAAGAACTCTCACACTGAAAGCATGCACTTGCTCATTACGTTCAGTTTGAGCAGCTACATGTAAGTCACAACGTGTTTCAATGACACTCTTCGAAATTTGTTTTTCGGTTCATGCATGATTTGACTTTCACTTGCACATAAACGCATTCAATTTGATCACACCCTAGAATTTATACAGCTGTCCCTCGATAATCCGACAGTTAAGGGACCGAGAGAGTGTCGTATTACCGAAAATGTCGGATTACCAAAAATGTCATATTATCAGAGATGTTTTATTCTTAATGTGTTTGAACACAATGAAGTTGAAGAAAAGGAAGAAACAGTGGAGGTACATGTAATTTATTAATAACAGGATACAAAATTACAGTACATGTGAGTTTTTAATAGAAATACGGAAAGACGTTGTAGTAAAATATACAATATTTTATATCCGGAGCGGAGGGAGAGAGATGCATGTTGCTACCGGCAGCGCGTCGGACTACCGAGTAAAGGTAGGCGCACACAGATTGTCATCGGACGGACGGCACGCATCGGACGGATCGAACGATTAGATTTGATGCATTAATTTCAATTGGAGTGCGCATACCTATCCACATCGTATGGGTATGTGCACTCCAATTGAAAACAATGCATCAAATCTAATCGTTCGATCCGTCCGATGCGTGCCGTCCGTCCGATGACGATCTGTGTGCGCCTACCTTTACTCGGTAGTCCGACGCGCTGCCGGCATCAACATGCATCTCTCTCCCTCCGCTCCGGATATAAAATATTGTATATTTTACTTCAACTTGTGCGTCTACCTTTAGTCGGATTAAAAAGTGTCGGATTATCGAGGAACAGCTGTATTGTGTAAAGTTTTTATCAAATAATGTTACTAAAAATCTCCATATTTTAATAATAAACGTCTGATTAACACACTCATAAATTAATATTGTTTGAATTTTCGATGAGGAATATCTTCTCAACAACTAATTACTGAAAAATTGCAAATTTTGATAGATGATGTGAGAAATTGGTACGACAAGCTGGTTCGAATCAACAGAACGATCGACGTGTGGGGCAAAGTGCAGGTTGAATGGCTGCATCTCTATCCCATATTCACATCTGAGGATATCAAGCAGCAAATGCCCAAAGAGGCCAAGTTCTTCCAAGTAAGCGCACTTTGGATTTGAAGTTATTCAAAACATATTCCAATCCTTATTCTCTCATTTTCTATTGTAAATAATATTATTGTATAGATACAAATTTAAAGATCAGTTACAGTAGTTTATAGAAGTGAGTTCTACAGCCCGGGGCTCTCACTAGTAGGCTAACACTGTTCGATTACAAAATGTATTGTTATTGAACTCATAAACTATTTAAATATTAAAATTACCAGTACCATCTCTATACTTGTTTAAATAAACTTTCATATAGTAATTTATTAAACGAAAATCCCAATTAAATGCTGTAAATAATTGTATAATAATTCTATATTTATAATTACAATAATTCTATAAGCTGATAGTTGCAGTGATAGTAGTTTTAATTTTTCTGTTCAAAATTTTCAAGTTTATTTCAATATTATTGAAACTTTCGGATTGTTTAGTGTTAGTTATTTCCGGCTTTTATCAACCCTTCGAAATTCAAAATTCATCAGTCATATCTCGAATACGTATTCTCTGAGTGTTAATCTTTGGTGAAACCAGAAATTTTAAACTTAACCTCACTTTGGACTATTTATGTGCCAAAATCAAGGAATTGAAGAAGTTTTGGGCAATTGCCTGTTTCTCTTTCCAAATATCGTGTTTGTGACTGTTCTAATAAATAGATAAATAAATAAATATATAGTTTTTGTATAGTAGCGCTCATCGAATTTCCATCTAGCTGTTTACCCTGTTGTCAATATTTGCAGTAGCAGAAGTCTTCGAGGGTGATTTACAGCATTTAATTGGGATTTTTGTTTAATAATAATTATTAATTAATTAGCATTTGAACAAATGCAACTTCCAATTTATTTCCATCTGTAAACCTTTATATATTTTGACACTTCAAAATGGCATGTGTGCTCAAAACGAGGTGAATAACTTTTAATAGGGTACTTTTAATTAATTTCTAAAATAATTAAAAAATTCAAGTAGCCCTATTAAAATACTTTATTAAAAATATGGAACAACCAACAATAATAATTGTCCTCCACTATTAATTAATTAGTAGCCTACTTTGATATTAATTATTTATGATAGTTGTATACTTTAATCTATTGAAAAATTATGTTTCTGGAAAGTAATTAATTGTGTTCCAATTTTGAGTTGATTTTATTATTTTCAAGGACGTTGATACGCGATTCAGAAACGCCATAAAGTTGCTGATGGCAGATAGACGGGCCATTGTGGTTGGACCAGCTGAAGGCTTGCTCGAATCATTAGAGGCCTGCATACATCTCATGGAAGAAATCAATAATGGTGTCAACTTGTATTTGGAAAGCAAACGACTATTTTTTCCCAGGTAAAAATTCAAATATAGGCTATTTATTGATTCATTAAGTTTTTGACGCTAGAATGACGACTTTCATTCATTCATTCAAATGCAGACTACAAGTCGACTAGACTGACGACTAGACAATTCAATTCAAAATTTATTTATTTTGCACATCAATACAAAAATTATGACAAAAAATAATTGTTTGTTAACGTAATTTACCTTAAGTAATTATCTTAACTAACAGAAATAACCTCATTTGTTAAATAAAATAACCATCAACTAAAATAATACATGTAAGACTGTATGATTAGTCTGCAAGTCGTCATTCTAGTGTCAAAACTTGATGAAAGATAATATAGCAGTTCGTAATGGATGAATCAATTCGAGATTTATTGATTCCTGAAGTATGGATTGTAAATGAACTTATTCATTTTGTGATTGCTATTTTTTATAAAATATTTTTTGGTGTTTTCATGAAAATTTGTAAGTTCTTTTTATAGAAGCTATTTATTTATTGCTTATTTTATACTAGCAGGCGCAACCGCTGCTCCGCAAGGGTCTAATTAAAAGCTTGACCTACTGAAATCTTGAAGAATTTAAAAAAGGCCTGTAACCAATCTCGGTAAAATGATAATCTATATACAAAATTTCAAGTTAATCAGTCCACTGGTTCAGACTTGATGATGCGTCATTCGTGAATTTCCTATTCCGTATGTGTACAAGCCAATTCTCTCCTTTATTATATTATAGATCACAGTAAAATTTCACCTCCCTTTCTTTTATATAGTGAGATTTACTTCAATCTGTCAGCTTGATTCCTTATACCAATGTCCACTGTTCCATTATTCCAATGTTCCAATGAGCATTATTCAAATGTACTCCATTCAACCAATGCTCACTGTTTGAAGTAAATCCATCTCTAATCTAGGCAACAAGCCAAAATACTCTGAAAATATACTATTTATCGTATTTTCCCAATTTGTAATGAATTTATTAGTTTTCATCACTCTTCGAGTTGATTATTAATTCCAAGATTATAATTTTATCCAAGTCTGCAGGTATTATATCTTATTTATTTATTTATTCAGTCATGTACAATATTATCACACCTTATGTGAGAAGGCACAACAGGCTTATGCCCAAAACTGTCCCTTCTCAAATTTTTACTACAGGCCAAATCAAAATGTAGGTTGAGCTACTATCACGTATTAAAAAAACAATTTATTATTTATATCATTCTTGAAAATAAATTCATTCACGTACTCGTATTTATTTCTAAATCAGGAATTGTATCTTATCTCAGTTTAAGTTCAAACCAATATTATATCTATCAATACTGTCTATTCATTTATCTAGAAGTTTAAGTTAACTAAAATTATTATCACTAATCCCGTAAATTAAATTCATGTCTTCTCATTTACAGTACCGTATTAATTCACTTTCTTATCAACTAGATATAATATGAGATATGTATAATACAATCTGTAACCTTAGGGTGTGATCACATTGAATGCGTATATGTGCGAGTCTAATCATGCATGAGCCGAAAAACAAAATTTGAAAATTGCCATTGAAACACGTTGGACTTGCATGCAGGATTTACACCTCAAAAAACAATTTACACTTGTAACATGTCTTCTATTTTCCAGATTTTTCTTCCTGTCGAACGACGAAATGCTTGAGATCCTATCGCAGACGACCGATCCTCTGCGGGTGCAGCCGCACCTGAAGAAGTGCTTCGAGGGCATTGCCTGTCTGGGCTTCAACGAAGCACTGGACATCTACTCGATGATGAGCTCTGAGAAAGAGGAGATCACTTTCATCAAAAAAGTGTCCACCAAGGAGGCCCGTGGTAGTGTGGAGAAGTGGCTGGTTCAGGTCAGATATAGAATTCTGGATTTTAATGAAATATTTTTAGATTATTGGTAGAACTTTGTGAAATTCAGGGTGTGATAACTTTGGATGCTGAGTCTAGAATTATGGATTTTAATAGAATATTTTTAGACTATTGGTAGAACTTTGTGAAATTTAGGGTGTGATCACATTGGATGCATATATGTGTAAGTGCACGCTTGGTTATTCATGACCAAACAAACTATAGAAACAAACTATGGATAGAGCAATAGGAACACTCACACTGAACGCATGCACTTACTGGTTGCGTTCAGTGTGAGCAGCTGCATGCAAGTCACAACGTGTTTGTATGGCTCTTTCCAGATTTTGTTTTTCGACTCATGCGTGATTAGACGTGCACTTGCACATATATATGCATTCTATGTGAATATACCCCTATTGATGAATACTCAGTTTTGATCAAGCTTATTGAAGTTTATCATGTTATCGCATGATAGTTTGACATCTTGTGAGGCTGGACTTCTCAGTCTTGATTAGTGAATAAAAATTTAGAAATATGATTTCTTGTTTCACAACATTTTACGAGAATGTCTTATCCAATGAAAATCTGTTAATTGTAAAGAATACTCTCCTAATGACGAACTTAGACATAAAAACAAACAGCTATGAATAGCTGTTTAATTTTTTATTAATTTTTAAATTAAAAAATTAATTTTGTTTAATTCGATTAATTTTTTTATTAATTCAAAACCTGACAGCTATGAATAGCGATGTATACTAGATTTTTAGGATCCTGTGGATTAAAGCTTCTATGGAATTACATTAAATAAGCCTGTTCTTCATTCCCCTGTTGGAATTGTGATTCAATGTATAAATAAATAATACTATGCAGGTTTACTGACGATTTACCTCATTATGAAGTATTCAGAACAATAGCTTTTCAATAGTAAATAATTATTTTTCTTAATCATCAAATTGTTAATTTTTAATAATTATGTTCTTGGTAATAGCTGCTCATAGCTAAAAGTTTCATCTCAAATTTACTTGAAACTATTCCAGTGAAACTGTTCATAACTATGTTTTTATTTTGAAAATCAATCATTTCTGTATTATTCCTTAGGAATACAGAGCATTATCTATATTACAACTGAACATTGAATTTCTCATTTTTGAAAATCAATAACAGTATTACATTTACAGAGCTTTTCTCCAAGTTCCTCATGATGCCTACAGTCATGTAACCCATGTCAGAGTATTTAAATCTATTAAACATGGAAAAACCATTTCCAATATGGAAAAATACTTTAATACTTGGATTAATTTACTTAAACTATCGTGTAGCATCCCACTATAGAGTCTATGTGTCAGGATACATTTAGTCTAACAGTGAAATTCACGTTAAAAAGCTGTGATTAAAACCATTTCGGTAGATCTTATTTAATATTAATTGTTGATTCTTCTTAATGATGATCAATCGTATCTGAAATATATTATTATTTTCATTGAGAAAATATAATTTTTCAGTATCACTAATACAAGTAGTACTAATTGTTATATAAATCAATCTCCATTCTCCTATTTACTTTCTTTTTTTTGGTGATTTTATGACCACAGGATCACTGTAGTCTCTGGTTAGTCCTCTTTCTTTGTTTATTCGCTTCGATTCTCTTCTTTTCTTCGCAGTAAAATTTTACCTTTAAGTTATCCATCTTCCCCCTTTTCCTTTGTTACCTTTTACCAATTCATATCTGTTTGCCCTTAGGTAGAGAAGCAGATGACGCGTTCGGTGCGTCACGTGATCTCGGCGAGCGTAGAGGCGTGCAAGCGGCACGAGCGACGCGTGTGGGTGCGTGCGTGGCCCGGTCAGGTGGTGTTGTGTGTGTCGCAGGCGTTCTGGACGGCCGAAGTGCACAGGGTGCTCCGCAAACAGACTTCCCAGGGCTGTCTATCTCTACCATAAGAAGTTGAATGTGAGCGCTTTTCCAATTCAATAGTTTTTGTGTTGTATCATTTATTTATTGTACAAAATACTACAATCATAATATAATTATGACATTGAAGGAAAAAATAGGCTGAGCCTGTAGCTTGTATTGGGTTTATTGTTTGTATATTTTTGAGCTTGAGCCGACCCAAGTGTTGAATGTGAGTTAGGCCCGGTTGCACAAAAGCCGGTTAAATTTTGACTGTGATTAATTCCACGAGAACCAATCAGAGAATGCTTTTTTGAAAAGAATGCTTCTTTGATTGGTTCTCGTGGTATTAATCACGGTTAAAATTTAACCGGCTTTTGTGCAACCGACAAATTTTGAGAACCAATCAGAGATGCCGTCTTTTCAAAAAAGCCTTCTCTGTTCGATTCTCGTGGTATTAATCAAGGTTAAAAATTAACCTGCTTTTGTGCAACCGGCACATAGTGTCTACGTTCCTCGTGATCAATAATAATATATTTGATTGTTACACTTGTTAAAAATACAATATGAATATTTATATTGCAAAGCAATAAAATCGTCGGGAAAGCATACCTAGGTACTATTGTGTTGCCTACTACAGTGAGATTGTAGTTTTGAATACAGTGGATTCTGTAGGATAGCATAACATGTTTTTGCCAAGTTTCACTTGAACATAATCTCAATCATTCTCATGATTATGCTGCACTCAGGGGTCACTTGCTGCTACGGGATATATGCTGATAATGTATCTCACACATTACATTTGAGTAATTTATCGCACATGAGAGAAACATCAGGTAAAGTTTCCAGACTTTTATTGAAGAAAGAGCTGCTATCCATACGTGCCTTCTCAGTGGAGGAATATAAAGATTTTCACAAACCCCAAGATGGAGGTTTAATAAGATAGATAACATTCTACTGTTTGATTAATGACGAATTGACAAATCCGTATACCCCTTTTACAGTTGGTCAGTGGATGAAATGATAATAAATAAATGTATTTGTGTGCAGCGTGCTTTTCCACTGCCGTCTGGAGTAGATAGTTGTGATCAAAGTCATACTGATATTTCTGTTCTAATATTAGTTGTTGATTCTTCTAATGATAGAATCTATCTTAAATAATATTTAATTGTTATATTATAACAATTATAGTTCAAACAATACTTCAAAGCATATTACCAAATTTACTGGTACATTTAAATTACATTACTTTTTGTGTAGTTGAGAAGTTGATATTGTGGTAATTATTCATATTGAATGAAAAAGACTAAGAAGTTGTCAAAAAACCACTGATTTATTGATAGTTAGAAAGACCGGTTTCGGTTATTACACCATTGTCAATCTCTGATAAACAGAGTTTAGAGATTTAAACATAGTTTATCAGAGATTGACAATGGTGTAATAACCGAAACCGGTCTTTCTAATTATCAATAAATCAGTGTTTTTTTGACAACTTCTTAGTCTTTTCATTCAACATTACATTACCTTATAATACTACTTTTGATTGGTACAATCTATCTTAAATATAATATTCTATTTATCAAGAAAATATATCTTTTAACAATGAATTTTTTCATTAATTTTGTTCTCTTATTTCTTATCCTAAAACATTAATGTTTATTTCTAAAGTCTTCCAGTGAAGCCTACAGTTCCAATCTATAATTTCACTACTTTAAATTATTTCACTACACTCTTATTTGATATACTTTAGTCCAAATTGAAGATGATGAAAATATTGTACCTTGAAGATAGATTTTGTTGCTCGTGTAGATAGATGATATTCATCAGAGATTATTAAACCATTGTTCATTGTTCAATGATATTTATTGTTGGGTGGGTTGATTCATGATTGGATTTGTTTAATATTTTGAGTCCAACTGACTGACTAGTTTTAAATTGATTGTGTTCTGATGATTCAAGTAGGACCAATGATTTTGATTGTAGAAACAACTGTCGGACATTAAATATAGTTTTAAATTGATTGTGGTCTGATATGATTCAAGTAAGACCAATGATCTATGATTGTAGAAACAACTGTCGGATATAATTCAGCTGGTGCGGGGCAAGCTGACGGCAATGGCTCGCATCACACTGGGTGCTCTGGTGGTACTGGACGTGCACTCCAAGGATGTCACCTACGGTCTCTATGTCAAGGGCGTCATCAATGAGAACGACTTTGAGTGGATGGCTCAGCTGAGGTGAGTCGTACAATAAAGTCTAGAATAATTCTATTATTGTATATTAAAAAGTCTGTAATATGAGTTTCTTTCTATAGTAGTTTTAGCATATCCATCTCTAATACAGTATTAGAGGTGTATTACAGTATTAGCCACCTGTATTAGAGGTGGCTATGGTTTTAGTCAACGAGAACGACTTTTAGTGGATGACTAAGGCTAGTTTCACTCACATACGGATCCGTTCGGAGACTCACACATGCAAGGTTTTCATACGGTTCTTATTAGGTTTAATATGTTCTTCTCAAACACAGCTGTGTTTGGAATTCACAGTTCATACTGCTATTCAAATATAACAGCTAGTGCCGGTTGCAAAAAAGCCGGTTAAATTTAAATCGTGTTAATACTACGAGAACCAATCACAGGAGCCGTCTTATCAAAAAGGCCTTTTCTGATTGGTTCTCGTGAAATTAATCACGGTTGAAATTTAACCGGCTTTTGTGCAACCGGGCCCCTAGTGATCAAATAGTAAGATGTGATTTTATGGACTCCAAAATTTTCAAGTTAATTCAAATTTGTAAAATTTCAAATCGTTTTTTATTATACTAATTTTGGACGTTCATAGTGATTATTTTTTAAATTGAAAATTAGTTTTGTTTTAGACTACTCTAAATCTTTGAAAAAGTGACGACACATAGTAATAAAATAACCTTATTATCTTTTCTCTATTCATGAAATAATGTAATCACTTTTTGCTATTAGAAAAAACGACTAGCAGTCAGATATTTTACAATAAATGAATTAATCACTCACAACTCAGTCCATATGATCAACAAACACCAGAAAAGGTACCTGAAACAAATCCACCCTACAGCCCCAACTCTCCAAACTTTACCCAAAATCTACAAACCTGACACACCCATTCGCCCAATAGTAAATTATCAAGGAGCAGCAGCTTACAAATTAGCAAAGCACATTGACAAAACACTAAGAAAATTGATAGACATAGAAAACGCTTCATATTTGAAAAATAGCATTGATTTAATAGATAAAATAAAAGACAAGAAAATACCCAACAACTCCACCCTTGCATCCTTTGATGTAACAAACCTCTATACAAATATCCCCATCCAAACCACCATAGAAATAATCAAAAACACCCTCACTAACAAACAGATGCCCACTGAAAAAATCAATGAAATAATATCAATTCTAAAAACTATCACCACTCAAAACTACTCCACTTTCAACAACAAATACTATACCCAACCTGACGGCCTCCCAATGGGCTCTCCAATATCAAGTGTCTTTGCTGAAATATACCTCCAACACATAGAACAAAACCAAATCTTGAACAACAACACTCACAGCAAAAAAATAATATATTGGTTCAGATATGTTGATGACATCATCCTCCTATATAATGGCAATAAAAGACAATGTGACAACTCAGAACAAAAATTAACAAAATCGATAAAAAACTCCAACTTACAGCTGAATATGAACATGAAAATACCCTCAATTTCCTAGATCACAAAACACAACCAACAACACTCCTTCAACATATTCAGAAAGCTAACCATGACAGATACCCTTATTCACAACTCCTCAAATCATCCTGTTCAACACAAACACTCAGCTTTCCTATCTATGCTACACAGACTTCAAACCATCCCCCTCTCACCTGAACACTACAAAGCAGAACTCAATACCATAAAATATTTAGCACAACAGAACGGATACCAACACAAGAGTCGGAGACTCCTACCAAGAGAAGGACAAAACTGAAAAGTTCATAACACTGACATATATAAACAACAAATCCAACAGAATAGGAAGTGTGTTTAGAAAATCTGGGTATAAAGTGGCATTTAGAACAAAAAATAAAATCTACAAGCAAATCAATAAAAGAGAAAAGATTCAAGACAACAAAAAACTCAAACTCCCAGGAGTATACAAGCTAAAATGCTTTGAATGTGATAAATTCTATATCGGACAGACTGGCCGTTCTTTCAATCAAAGATACAAGGAACATATCCAGGGACTAAAAACAAAAACAGAATCTACATTTGCCAACCACCTTATTCAAGAAAATCACAAACACACAAACATAAATACTGATCTACAAATCATACACATAAAACACAAAGGACCAGAATTGGACACAATAGAACAGTTTGAGATATACACCCAATTTAAAAGCAATAGACAATGTATATTAAACGAACAAACCAACATCAAATCCCACATCCTTTTTGATTACCTTCTCAGCTACAACAAACCCAATAGACACCAATAGACACCAACAGACACTAATCCAATAGACACCAACAGCACACTAAAAATTACCATTCTATCCTTCTACTTGTCTATGAGTACAACCAAGAAGATGGCGAACCTGCCGAAAGATCTCGTTGACAAAGTGAGTGATTAATAAATATTCATTTATTGTAAAATATCTGACTGCTAGTCGTTTTTTCTAATAGCAAAAAGTGATTTAATATAATAAGCAGTTCGTGATGGAAAACAACATTGAAGAAATAATGTAACTTGCCTTGGAAAAATAAAAACGTTTCCTGAGTTTTAATTTATCCGTATATTTTTTTTAGGATTTTTGCACAGCACTTACCCTCAAGTTTTAACCAACAGTACATTAATCAGTCGATCCATTTATCATCTGGCAAACTACGGTATTCATTAAAAAAATCTGGTGTGATGCACTCACACAACTTTCCTTGCCGTTATGAAAATTGATCACCTGACGCTAGTGTTCCCGCGCATCTCAAGTCTTCTATTCGAAGATTTGAGCCAGCTGGTGACAGGGCAATAACGCTGGAGACACACATGAGGTCTGCTATAGGTCTTCATAGTGAATGATTTAATAGAATCAACAATAATTTGCAATTGAATAATCACATTTTCTCGAATTTAAAGCTTATTTTCAATTTTAGGTGGAAATGTTACTGAACATTAATTGTAGAGATTTCCATGCTCAATCTACTCCACTTGATTTTTTTTCGTTTCAATTGTATCTGAAGCCTGATAATTGGCAATCTATCTGCATTGATGGGGCGGAGCTCCTGAAATTTTTACAGATATGGGACTTGTGGCAGTTGATAGAGCTTATTGATGACTATTTTAGGTATGAATTTGATCAAAATCGTTGGAGCCGTTTCCGAGAAAATCACGAAAAACCCGGTTTTTGACAACATTTTCGCCGCCATTTTAGCCGCCATCTTGAATTGCATTTGATCGAAATTGTTCGTGTCGGATCCTTATAGTGAAAGGACCTTAAGTTCCAAATTTCAAGTGATTCCGTTAATTGGGAGATGAGATATCGTGTACACAGACGCACATACACTCATACACACACACACACACACACACACACACACACACACACACACACACACACACACACACACACACACACACACACACACACACATACAGACCAATACCAAAAAACCAGTTTTTTGGACTCCGGGGACCTTGAAACGTATAGAAATTTAGAAATTGGGGTACCTTCATTTTTTCGGAAAGCAATACTTTCCTTACCTATGGTAATAGGGCAAGGAAAGTTAAAATTGCTTCAGTGAACTAGCTGAGATGAAATAATTATTGATCATGTAATTTTGTCATAAAAAGATTTTTAAACAGATAATCTCGTTATCAGGTTAAAATAAAAACAAAAACCGAGCATGTGTGAAAGACTTTGTTTTTGTTTGTTGATGAAACCTATTCGTGTTGAGGGGAGTTCGGTGCTGTGTGGTTTTAGAAATATTGTACAAAAAAAAAACGATTGTCTTTTGTATTTTTGTCTAATTGTCTTTTCAAACTTATCGGAAACAACCGAAAACGAACAACAGAACCGTATCTGTGTGAAGAAACTAGCCTTAGCTCTTCGAATTAGATTGTATTTTGAAATGTGCCGCTAAAAATCGAATCAAAATGGCCGCTCCATAAGGAACATTCCTGCTAGTTACAACTTTCTGCCACCAGATAGCGGCAGCGATATCAATCTCAAAAAATTATCACATTTCTGCAAAAAATCAATATTAGTCGAAGTTTTTTCGAAACAGTAATGCTTTAATATGATGATGAAATGATTTTCCCAAGGTTTCAAATCATTTTTGAAGGTTTTTCGACGATAATGAGTGGATAAACAACTAAACTCTCAACGCCCAACTGCTAACTCTCGTTCGAGTTTTGTGTGAAACTTTGATCGGGTTCTGTAGTGTTTGTGGTTACGGTTAACTTTGCGCAGTGGCGATATCGTAACCAATGAAGTTCTACTGAGGTGCGATTATTGCTAATTGAAAACTTTTACCAATACCCCGCCTTGTGGACGTGAAATACCGTCCGCTCTGGCAATTTTTGAAAGCTCATCCGTGAGCTCCTAATCCTACCAACATAGTAATATTAAATTAAAAGGTTAGATAAATTAATTGAAATATTGAATTTACATATTTAAAACTTGAAAGTGAAATTATTAATATTATCATGGTACTGAATGAAAGTCTTTGAATTTGGATGGGATTGCATTGTATAATTCTTTGAATAGATAACGTTTAAAAATATCAATCTTTATTGAAGAGAAAGAAAGAAAACTTTTTTTAATAATCTTTATTGAAAAACAACATGTTATGGCATTACTGCAGAAAACATTGTGTTCAATGAATATTATTGACCAGCAGGTAACCCGTGCTCCATAAGTATCTAGATAAAAAATTTGACTAAATGGAAAATTGAACCACAGAAACCTTGAAGAATTAATGACTTGAAGAAAATCATTATGCAAAATTTCAAGTTAATCAGTTGTGTAGTTCAGACGTGATGATTCGTCATTCGTGAATTTCCAATCCCCTACGTGTATAAGCCAATTCTTTCCTTCATTATAATTATTATTGTAGAAAACATGTCAGATGTCAATAGAACCACTAAAAAATCAAAATCTTTATTGCAGAAAACATTGAACATAATACGTTCAATGAATATTATTGATAATATTTGAAAAACATGTTATAGCAACGTCAAATACATCAAATATACAAAGTAGAACTGCTACAAAAGATTCCATACTGGAAACTCACTATTATCGATAGGCCTACTCTGTGTTAACATTATAATTTATTATTATTATAGACTGCAAAGAAACAATATGATAGACTAGACTCACAAAAATAAGCTGAAAATGTGATAATTACATACTTGAGAGTATCTGCATTGTGTACAATCTGTGCTGAAATAGTCCTCAACAGAATAGATTACTTTTCAATTAGTTATGTATTTATGAAAAGCTTGAAATGTTTTTCATCCGTTAGTCTAATTTTTAATATGATTACCATGTATTATTCACTATAGTGAGGTCTCAACGTTATGAAATTTAAATTTTTAAATTCATTTTCAAATGAGGTCCACGTTTAATGTTCAACTTTTATAAATCGAATCTTTTAATGCTCCATTATTTTCTAGATACTACTGGGCCCGCGACATGACAGTTTCAATTACTAACGCAACCGTGGACTATGCTTACGAATACCTTGGCAACACGGCACGCCTCGTGATCACCCCGTTGACCGACCGCTGCTATCGCACTCTGGTGGGTGCCTATCACCTGCACCTCAACGGGGCACCCGAGGGACCTGCAGGCACCGGTAAGACGGAGACCACCAAGGACCTCGCCAAGGCGCTCGCTGTGCAGTGTATTGTGTTCAACTGTTCTGACGGCTTGGATTATATTGCTATGGGCAAGGTGAGTCGACTAAAAAATTAGAATAATTTGTTGCATCTTTGTATTTGTATCTCTTAAGGTGCGTACAGATATACGCGCCGCGAACATGAAGTATTCACTTTTAATCAGCTGATGCCAAGCTTTTTATATCTATATCTTACCGTTTCTGTAAAAATACAGATATAGTCAGCTTATTAAAAGTGAATTGCTCATGTTCGCGGCGCGTATATCTGTACGCACCTTTAGCTGATCACAACATCTCAGAAAGACACAGTTTGCGTCCCGTACCTTTGCCTCAGTGACTTTGAAACGGCATATAAGCAAGGTATGGTTCGCGGGGTTTGCGAAAACATCAGGCTTCAGAGACCCCTAGATTTAATCTTTATTCTTTATTGATTCATGTAATAAGTACATGATAAAAATGATAGGGAGAGAAAAAATAAGGTAACCTTGTGCTATTCCTCTTCCAAATTGAGATAAGGATGCAAATAGTCCGAAATAGGTTGAGTCTTGTAGTTGTTCACTTCACAAAATTTTCAGTCCTTTATTATTTTCACAAAGTAGATTTTGAAAGTTAGATGCTTCAAAACCAACAATAATAGAAATATTTCACACTATTTATCACTAAAATTGGAAATATTCACATATTAAAAAAATAATTTTGAAGAACCAAAAAATAAAGCCTATAGTGAGGTCCACGTTATAATGGCAGTGGATAAAGATAGAACAACAGCGTTGCCGATTCTCTGCCTTTATTAATTATATTTTTACATTGTCAAAAACCGATTTGGAATCGTTGCGGAGCTAGTAAAGGATAGTGTTATCTGTTTTGTCGAATTATATACAAGGATTGCAACATCAAAGTTAATCAAAAAAATACTGTCATTATAACGTGAATCTCACTATTGATAAATAATTCCTAGGTGGAGGAAGCTCCCTACATACAGAGATTCTTCATGAGTGAGAGAGTTGCAACGTATCACCAATAATGGAAAGAGCATGTTGAACGGATGTCAGCTGATAGACTGTGTTGTGTTGTACCTCAGAATAAACAATCTTCACTTATGCGTTAAGTTCTAAATACACAGCTTTGTATTTATCAGTATAGAAATTTTCAAATTTTCTCTGGTAGTACTAGAAGGCACTACCTCCGTAAACAAAGCCATAGTGCATTCTGGTGACGTCAGCACAGGTAGGGCTCCTACACCAATAAAAACACTAGCTGATATAGATCAGCTGAAATCAACAAATTTTTGTTGGTGTAGGAGCCCTACCTGTGCTGACGTTACCAGAATGCAATATGGTTTTGTTTACGGAGGTAGTGTAGAAGGACGGAGATCCAAAAAGCTCCTTGTGTATCTTTTCGGATGCAACACGTTGATTTTGAGAAGATACAAAAAAGCATCTGCTGCTAATGGAAAGATAAATTTTCAAAAATGTTCCATGTTTTTGAACAGATAGTATTGTAGTCTAGTGGCCTTCGCCGATAGGCAAAGCTACTGGACCCGGACTGTACAATCATTCATTTGATCAAATTGATAGATTAATATGTCCACTGTCAAATTCTATCTTTTTATTATCGATTGCAGTTGTTCAAAAGTTTAGCGTCTTGTGGTCACATTGATAGAAAAATGAATCTCATTTTCACTTTCTTATTTTTTTCTTTCTACTTAATCTACTTTTTTATATCTAATTAGTTATAAAACACTTATTGACATGGGCTACTTTTAAATTAATAAAACAAAATAAATCTTATAGCACCCTTTTTTAAAAAAAAACTTTAAAATAGTTGAATAACTAGTTTCGGTGGTATAAGATGAAGATGGTGTAATATATCACCGAAACTAGTTGTTCAAATATTTTAAAGTTTTTTTTTTTTAAATAAAGGGTGCTATAAGATTTATTTTGTTTTACAAATTAGTTATCAATCTCTGTTGAATTCCAAAGATTGATAATGGTTTAACAACCGGAACCGGTATCTCGATTTTTATTAAATCTTTGGTTGGACAATATCTAGTATTTTTATTCAGTATGAATAAACTACCACAATATCACCTTCACAACTAATCTGAAAAATACTTTGCAATCATTCCGTTGATCAAATTGATAGATTAATAAGACCACTATAGTGAGGTCCACTTTATAATGGCATTGGATAAAGATAGGAGAATAGCAATGCCGATTCTCTGCATTAATTAATTATTCTTCTACACTGTCAAAAACACAATTGGCATCGTTGTGGACCTAGAAAAGGATAGTACCACCGGCTTTGTCGAATGATAGACAAGGATAGCAAAACCAAAGTTGAACAAAAACTGTCATTATAACGTTGACCTCACTATATCAAGTTCTATCATAGAAAAAAGATAGCATAAGAATATATCCCATGCTATGGGGCGTTTATGTTTCAAATTCTACTGTTAACTTCAGCCAATGGTCCTAGTAGTTCTTTTTCGTGAAACTATGTTTCGTTGGTAGTCTCTCATACTGTACTGTTCTCACACTGTCACCCAGCCAAAACAGTAAAAATAGACATTGATCGATAGTAATCGGCTTGAGTTAACAAAGAATCAGCACGAAATTCGGAACATAAACGACATTTACCATGATAGGATATCTTCTTATGTTATCTTTTCTCTATAGTTCTATCTTTTTATTATCTTTTGCAGTTGTTCAAAATTTGTGGTCATATTGATAGAAAAATAAATCTAATAATTTACTTGTTTTTTGTTAACGATTGCAGTTCTTAAAAGACTTAGGACCGGTCTCCGAACTCGGAATAAAACGGGGCGTGTTTTAGAAAGCCAATTTTTTGACTCCAGGGGCTTGTTTCACAAAGGTACAAGTAGGTTACAAGTCTTGTTGCCAACCATGGTTTTGGAGAACAGCTGATTTCAAGCGTTTCACAAAAGCAGAATAATTGTAAACTTGTAGTTAAACTTGTGTTTAAAGTCTAGAACTTGGCTAAATCCCTAGCTCAGAAACCGGCCCTACAAGTTCATAATTTTGGCGCCTACTTGAGCAGCGCTACGCGCGCTATCTAGCGGTAGCAAGTGTAACTGACACGAGGAGAGTTAAGAAATTTTTGAAAACAGGCTATTTTGCTATTTAAACAAATTCTACCAGATTTTTATGGGACTTTTTGTATGATTTGCTTGATCAAATGGTGGAAGTATGATTTCCAACCGTTTTTGAGGTTAGTTGTGCTGTAAATATTTAGTTAATGACCTGTTTCGTACCCAGCTCTCGCCAGAGAAATGTGTGAACTTTTGTAGGAATGGTCTGGGTGAACAGTTGGAATTCATACTTACCTGGCGTGGGGGTTACCGTGATCATTAAGGCGGTTCCCCCAGGGCGAGGCCTTGTCATTGCACTGCGACTTGGTTGACCCCTGCGAATGCCCCAAATGTGGGCATCTCGGGCGCATAATTTTTGGTAGTCGGGACTGCGTTCGCGCTGTCCCGGTCCTAATTCTAATAATTTAGCATTTAAATGTAACGTGTAATTAACACATTCTTTACACTCGAAGCACGAAGCTGGTGGCTGATGGCTGTGTTACTGCTAATTTTTAGGTATCCGTACACTTTACGACTGTTCGGTACACTTTTTTATTATTTAAATTGGATAATCTTTTTCAATATAATTGTTAAGATCATTATAACAGTGAGAAAAAGTGGCAACTGAAATTTTTAAGTGGCCCAATAAGCGAGTTATGGGTTGTTAAAGCACTAACTTTTCAGATTCCATTTTTTTCCAGATCATAAACAGTTTCGAACTTCTCTTAAAAATTAAAAAAATGTATCTTTCCAAACTAAAACATTTTATTCCCCTTATCGTTCATAAATAAAAAGTAACATTTCTTGTAAATTCGATAACTTGTTTATTTTGGCATTGATCGCGAAAAAAACGCATATTAGAACAAATGCAATGATATACTGAATGTATTAAAAAACTCCAATGGAAAATTCGAAACCGTTTATGATCTGGCAAGAAAACGGAGTTTAGCACTTCAACAACCCGTAACTCGCTTATTAGACCACTTAAAAATTTCAGTTGCCACTTTTTCTCACTCTTATAATGAATGATCTTAACAATAATTATTATATTGAAGAAGATTATCCGATTTAAATAAAAATAGAAAGGTGAACTGAACAGCCTTACCATGGGATAACTTATCGATTGCAGTTATTTAAATAACGGCCGGTTTCCGAGCTCGGGATATAGCTATGTTCCAGACTTTAAACAGCTGGAGTCAGAAAATTGGCTTTCCGAAACTGGGCGTACAGTAGTCGCAGCGAAATAATCTTTATTCTCTCATTTCTATAATATTATTGGAAACGTTTTTCCTTGACGAAATGAAGAGTATTCCTAAATAATTCAAAATAGCTGAAACTTTACACTATTTTCTCTTTATTTTATTTTGTGTTCATTTTTATAGTTTTTCTAAATTTAAAAAATTATATATATATATTTTTATTAAATTCAAACGTGGACTGCGAATACGCCCCGTTTCGGGAAGCCGATTTTCTGACTCCAGCTGTTCAAAGTCTAGAACTTAGCTAAATCCCGAGCTCGGAAACCGGCCCTTAGTGTTTTGTGGCCACATTGATAGAAAAATAAATCTGATTCTTTGCTTTTATGTACTTTAAAATTAAAATTGAAATTCAATTTAAAGTATCCTTTACAACATTTTTTTTTATTTTCACACAAGTTTTAAACTCTATTAACTAAGTCAATTACTCTAAGTCAATTTTATTGTATTTTGTATTTATTTTGTTTTATGTGGAATAAAAACATATTCTATTCCAATTTCAAGTGTGATTACTTCTGTTTGTCGATTGCAGTTCTTCAAAGGGCTGGCGTCGTGTGGCGCATGGGCGTGCTTTGACGAGTTCAACCGTATCGAGGTGGAAGTGCTCAGTGTGGTGGCGCAACAGATTCTCTGCATCATTCAGGCCGTGCGAAAGGGTCTCAAGCAGTTTGTGTTTGAAGGCACCACGCTCACTCTCAACCCAGCCTGCTATGTTTGTATCACTATGAATCCTGGATATGCAGGACGCTCCGAACTGCCTGATAATCTCAAGGTGCGTATCAATGTTTGATACAGAACAATTCTTGCGTATCAAGATTTGATACAGAACAATACTTGCGTATCACTATTAACAACGGACGGTCCTGATAATCTGAGGGTTTGTATCAAGGTTTGATACAGAACTATACTTGCGTATCACTATTAACACCGTGTTATCGGATGGGCACGTTAAACTGTCGGTCCCGGCTGAAGTATGACAGTCGTAAGGCCCATTGACGGCTTAAATTTCAGGCGGTGGGACCTTCCCGCAAGGGACTCCCCACCAACAAAAGCCATACGAATTTACTTTTACTATTAACACCGTACGGTGCTGATGATCTGAAGTTTTGTATCAAGGTTTGATACAGAACTATACTTGCGTATCACTATTAACACCGGACGGTCATGATGATCTGAAGATTTGTATCAAGATTTGATACGGGACTATTCAGAATACTGTAGGTTGAAATAACAAGGGTTGAGTCAAGATTTGATATGGAACTATTTAGAATAGGTTGAAAAATTACTGCTTGTGTAGCACTATTTATCCTTGATACACAGAAAGGTTCTGATATCCTGAGGGATCTAATTAATCAGTTGCCTGATAATCTGAAGGTTTGTATCAAGATTTGATACGGAACTTTTCAGAATAATGTAGGTTGAGATCTGTAGGTTTGTGTCAAGATTTGATACGGAACTTTTCAGAACACTAGGCTGAAATCTGGAGGCTTGTGTCAAGATTTGATACGGAACTATTTGAAATAGGTTATAAATTACTGCTTCTGTATCACTATTTATCCTAGATACTGGATTTACCTGATAATCTGAAGGTTTGTATCAATAATTAATAAAAAACTTCACTTAAATAAGTAGACAAATTTCAAGATTTGATACGGAACTATTTAGAATAGGATGAAAAATACTTCTTCTGTATCACTATTCATCCTGGATATACCGGAGTTGCTTGATATTCTGAAGGTTAGTATCAAGTTATAATAAGAAACTTCACTTGAAATAGGTATAGTTCTGATAACCTGGATGATCTAATTTATCAGTTGCCTGATAATTTTAAACATTTCAAGGTCTGTGTCAAGATTTGATACGGAACTCAGGGGTGATCTTCAATCACATCGTAAATGCTCGGTTGCACAAAAGCTTGTTAAATTTTAACCGTGATTAAATGCCATGGGAATCAATCAGGGAAGAATAATTTTCGAAAAAGTCTTCTCTTATCGGTTCTTTTGACATTTAATGATGACTAAAACCCTGATGGTTAAACAGGCTTTTGTGCAACCGGGCCCTAGTCAGATGAATTTGAACTAGTTTTGTAATATTATTTTTTGTTGGTTTAGAACCAACTATCGCTCAAACCCGAGTTTCTAATATTTATAATAAAAGTAATGATTTAGAAGGGAAGTAATAAGATAAAATTTTGAGGTTCAAGAAGATCAAGTAAGATTAAGTACCGTTTGCCTAGTGCCTGTTCAAACGAAATGTCATTTTAAACTGGATTAAATCCTTATCAAGTCTCGTTTATTATAATGTGGCTCATTTTCAGTTAGAGCCAAAATTCAGTTGAAGCTTCCACTGTGCAAACGGTCCTGAGAAGATGGAATAATTACCGTATTCAATTTTTTGTGCCAGAACAAAAAAAAATCTGCGCTTGGCGCAGTTGGTTTAGCCTAGTAATTTTTACAAATTCCTATGTAACTTTAATTTCTTTGTATACAGGTGATTTTTATGATAGTATTTATTGATGATTTCCGTTTTGTTTAGGTTCTATTCCGTACCGTTGCAATGATGGTCCCCGACTATGGGTTGATTGGAGAAATCTCTCTCTATTCATACGGATTCATCAATGCCAGAAAACTATCTGAGAAAATCGTTACAACTTATCGTCTGTGTTCGGAACAGCTCTCCTCTCAGTCTCACTACGATTATGGTAAAATCAAATCACATTTCTTAAAAAATTATACACTTCCATAGATCTAATAAATGTATTTATAATATAAGTTAGTTGACAGTGTTGATTTGATTAACACTAAGTCTAGTTGTAATTCAATATAATTCTAGTTGTATGACAACTGTCAATGCTATTGTGAATGGCCTATGATTTGTATTAATAAATAAATTATATGAATATAATAAATGTATTTATAATAATATATAAGTTAGCTGACAGTGTTGATTGTGATTAACACTAAGTCTAGTTGTAATTCAATACAATTCTAGCTGTATGACAACTGTCTATGCTATTCTGAACGGCCTATGATCTGTATTAATAAATAAATTATTTGTCAATAATAAATGATGATATGATTTACCGGAGGTTAACTTTGATGAACTTTTGACGTCTGAAAATGATTTAATTTGACCCAAGGCAAATTCTAGTGGCATTTTATTTATTTATTGGATAGAGTAACAGTAAACAATACAATAGTCGGAAAAGAAAAAACAGTCTATTGCCAAAAACTTCTTCTATTTTACAATTTTGTTTAAAATCGTCCAAATATTATGTAGGTTATGTCTATTTCAATTTCAAATTAAATGATATCCATGTGCTAATGAAATTCATTATGAATACGGAATATGAATGATGTATAATTGTACAGTGAAATTAGTGTGTTTTCCACTGATCCACTATACATAAATGTTTCAATTTACAATTTATAGTCTGTTTGTAAAAAGGAGAGAAGTCAATATAACTTGAAGTTGGCGCTTGTATGCGTTTAAAAGTGATGAGTAATTTCAGCTCATTTCACTGCTGGACTCGTAAATACCAATTCTCACAATGCTTTCATTGTAATACGGTAGTTACAGTGATTATATATTAAAATTCAGTATTCATTTGACCAAAAACTATTTACATTTCATAATACACAAATCAAATAACATAGGCTAATCAGAAAAGGACCAACAGGCCTAGCCCAAAACTGTTCCCTCTCCAAATTTTGATAGATGAAGTATGTCTAAAACCTATGATAGGTGAGTACTGTGTGAGTCGGTCTTACTGTTTCAAAATCCCTATTGAAACGCGCATGAGATCATACATGTAAACAAAACATGGTCTTTCGGCTTCCAGAACAGACTATAGTGTGTACACATCACTCAGTAAGGTGTTCCCGTTTTACAAGCTTTCTATACTTTTCTGTGAAACAGCCCCCACAATTCAAATTAGTCCAAATATTCAGGTTTTATGTTGTACACCATATTATCTTGAAATTCCAAATCAGGACAAACCTGCTAATTTAAAATTTGGATAGGTTTATGATAAAATTTTCGAAAAACCCCTAAAACAAACTTTAAATTCACAGAATATTGAATTGCTACATTAAATTTATATCTATCTATAATGTAATAAAGTAAAGAATTGGCTTATACATGTACGGGATAGGGAATACACGAGTGACGCATCATCAGGTCTGAACTACTCAACTGATTAACTTGAAATTTTGCATATTCTTAATTTACCGAGGATGATTGGTAGCCCATTTTAATTTCATCAAGATTTCAGCAGATAAAGTTGTTAATTAGACCTTTGCGGAGCACGGGAACATGGGTTACCTGCCAGTATCATAATATTAAATGTATTACAACTAAAAATATAAAATTGAAATTGTTTTGAAGGTATGCGAGCAGTGAAGACCGTGCTCCAGGCGGCGGGAAATTTGAAACTGAAATTCCCGAAACAATCGGAAGAAGTGCTGCTGCTTAGATCCATCATGGACGTGAATCTGCCAAAATTCTTGAACCATGACGTGCCTCTCTTCGAAGGAATCATCTCGGATTTGTTCCCGGGTGTCAAGCTTCCCACACCCAACTATGACAGGTTTATTGGCGCTATCACGAAGGCAAGTACATTTCACCATTGATATAGAATTTTTAATCGGAGATATAAGTTTTATATAGCTTTAATCATGCCAAAGAAACCAAGAAACAGAATACTTTACAATGATAGATTAATAAACCGGAGATAACAGCTGTTATGGCTATTATGCCAAAGAAACCAGTACATGTCACAATATGAAATGAAATAATTTATCGGAGGTATAAGTTTGCTGTGGCTATAGTTATGACAATAAAGCCAAGTTACGACTAATTTTGTGAGGTGGCTTTAGTGTGTTCCACGTTATAACAGCAATGAAGAAAGATAGGAGAACGGTGTTGCTCTCTCTCTCTCTCTCTCTCTCTCTCTCTGCCTGCCAGTGTCTTCTATAGAAGATAGTTGATACTGGTATATCTGATGTAATATTAACTGTTCATTCTTGTTTAAAATAATACAACTATTTTATTGGTCAACTAGCTGGTCTTGGGCCCAGCAAACCTCTTACCGCCAAAAAGTCAATGTATTGTATTGACTTTATTTGGTGAATCATGAAATTTATCTGACAATCAATATTTTCATTTACATCTCAATACGGACTTCCTTTGTTATAAGTCATGCAGCATGTATTATTACGAAAACATATTCTTCTCAATCAATTGGTAGTAATTTCTATCAGTAAAGTGTTGAATTAAAAGAGAAATAGATAGGTTGAACCAGTGTTTCAAAGATAAATTTAATGCGTTCATAGTTGTTGATTGTCAATAGATGGTCCAGGAAATATGCGTTATACGATGAATCACACAGAATTCCATACTCTTTCCATCTTCCATTTTAGAATGAATATAAGCTAAGCTAAATAAAAAATTGTAAATTATTTTGTCATTCTTCAGTAATTAATGAATGCAATATGAACAACTCTCTTTCATAAATACATATAAATTCATATTGTAAATTTTCAAATAAATAATAAATAATAAATAAGGTGAATATTTTTTTCCAACATTTTCTAGTTTCTCAATGTTAGGGGACTGATAATTATTTGTTAGGTCTTCTAAGGAGCCATTATCTACAGCTGGTACCAATCAACTACATTTCAACTCCAAACTACCGTTTTAATACCAGTATACAATTTATATTAAAAAATAAAATATCAATTATTTCTTTAAAAACTAAAATAAATAATAAATAAATCTTTATTCTATGACAAGTACATTACAGAATAACAATAATCAATATTGAATTCAACAAAAATGCTTAGTGTACAGTCAATGAATACAATACTGTTTGCTAAAGAGTGAACTTTGTCTGCAAACAGGAGCATATCTCACAATTGAAAATAAAATAGGGAATTCGCTTAGCGTACACACATGAGATATTATAAACTGAAAATAATGGGAATAAAATAATAATGATAATGAATATGAATGATACCAAATAGTAAATATAATAAATAATTAAAACCACACACACACACACACACACACACACACACACACACACCACACACACACACACACACACTCATACAACATGGAGCTGATTTTGTTAAATCATAGCTTACACCTTCCAATGGTGTATCAAAAAAAAAAAAGAAGAAGAACGAGTGAATAAAGTTCAGATTAAAATTCCAAAAAGATCCTCAATCTCTCCCGGTGAACGATTCATCAACCACAATCTTAATCTAGATTTAAAAGAAGCAATACTAGCTACATTTTTGACTTCAGTGGGAAGACAGTTGAAAAATTTCGGGCCCAAAAAAACGAAGCTCTTCTGAAACAAAGTACAATGAGAACGAGGCAATGTTATGAACCCCCTCTCAGCATTCCTAGTGTAATAGGGTAGGCCTACATCAGGTCCATGGTTACCACTTTTCTTATAAAATAGTGCCAGAACCTTGAAGACATACAGATATCTCAACGGCAGGATGGATCTTGCTTTAAAAAGTGGGAATGAGTGAACCCGCCCACCCTCGCCGCAAATAACACGGATAATTGCCTTCTGCAGCCTAATCAAAGGCAAGAAATGAGATCTATAAGTGGATGCCCAGCACGAAATACCATACCCAAGTCTGGACTGCACAAATGCATAGTACATATTAGAGACAACATTACCGGGAAACAGATGCCTTATGTGATAGAATTTCCGCAGCATCAGAAAGAGAACCTGCTTCAGCTTCTTGATATGGAGCCTCCAATTTAGAGTATCATCTAAAATTAACCCTAGGTACTTGATAGAATTGGTCCGGCAGACAACATCACAATTACAATTCCGCTGCCCCATCAAGCAATCCATATCATGATACCTGAGCGGGGTAGGGAGGTCAACCGAGGTAGACAAGGAAAAGCACATATACTTAGTTTTGTTCGAATTCAGAGCCAACCTGTTCATTCCAAACCACAAGCTAAGATCATTTAGATCTCTCTGCATCATATTGCACAAAATATGAGAATCCTTAGCAACATAAACCAGGGCTGTGTCATCAGCAAATGATGTAACACATCCCTTGAATTTATGGTTGAACAAGTCATTAATATAAACCAGAAATAGAACCGGGCCCAGTACAGATCCTTGAACTAAACTTGAATCAGAACTTGAACTAAACTTGAACTAAACTTGATTTGAACTAAAACTTCAATCAGCCGCCATTTTGAATAAAAGTATCATAGAACATTTTTATTGATGTTATATTTCTTGTTTTAAAAAGGTCTTTAAAATTATGTACCACACAATGGGTGTTTACATTTAAAATATTCTAGCTACTACCCCTAAGTTACTCCCTTATGAGGGGTTGAAATTCAGTTGTACGTCAAAAGGTACAGTATTTGACCAACAACCTATCCTGAAAGTTACAGAATCATATCTACAACAATATCTCCAATTTACTGAAGGGTTCCTATACATATGACTCACTTTGTATAGATGAACATAAAAAGAAAAGCAAAACAGTTTACTTGGAATCTTAGACCTCACTTCGCTCGGTCAATGAGTTTTTTATAACTCAACATTTTTTATGAGATAATCGTGTATTATTTCAACACTAGATTACTGAATGACTTTTCAAAATCGACGTTGAAACGCGGCAAGTACTGGCGTGAGTAGGGGCGCCATCTACCGGTAAAATTAGAAACCACTACAACAGTTGCTCAGCTAGGAACAAGCTTGTTGAAAAATTCACTTTTTTCATCTTTAATGCAAATTTAGCAAATTGAATCGCTCTATTTTGAAGGAAAGATGAAATTGAAATACCCTTTGAATTCGTTGCAGCAGAATCCACAATCTTATCTTTACTATTTATTTCACAATCACAAGTTAAACACACGATGCTAGTGCAACTCTCGCTCGAGTTTTGTGTGATGTGAGAATGGGCTCCCCTGAGTGCCCTTGTTCAGTTAGCTCTGGTTCCACTTCAAAGTCGAATAAATCTTTCGCCTTTTACTAAAGATTTCCGTGGAGTGGAACACATGATGAGTCTACTCTGAATTTTTTCAAGTGCTCGACCGAAAGGTTGAGCCA
This sequence comes from Nilaparvata lugens, assembly GCF_014356525.2. Taxonomy (NCBI): domain Eukaryota; kingdom Metazoa; phylum Arthropoda; class Insecta; order Hemiptera; family Delphacidae; genus Nilaparvata; species Nilaparvata lugens. The sequence goes on along the minus strand of NC_052511.1, from coordinate 37,388,795 downwards.
TAATCTGATTAACAAAGCTCTTTCTTCCTTGAGTTGGAACGGTAGAAAACTCATTCTGAACTTTAACCCTTAGCACTCTGAAGGCATATTTCCAAATAAGTCATATCACTCTTGTGGCCTGCAATGCAGCCCAACACCATTTCTCTCACAGCTGTGAATATATAAAGCACTGACGTACCGATCAGCTCTCGTGTCCTGCATTGCGGGACATAGCCATTTTCCGCTACAGGTCTCTAGTCCTGCAATGCAGCCCACTGTTAACTGTTGACTAAATATCTTCTCCTTCTATTTACCACATATCTAGACAAATCCAAGACGGGTTATCCAACTTAGACTAATATAATATATCAAATGAACCACTTTTGAATAGTCGGAAATTCATTTATTTGTGAAAAAATCCTTTTTATTTCGACTATTTTTTTGCTTCAGTGACATATGATTTTATTATCTCATTTTATTAATTATGGAGGCATATAATGTGTATAAAAACATAACAGAGTAAATGTCAACTAAATTACAATGCCACCTACCTACTAACGAAGCTTCTAATGCTTGAAAAAACGTCAAAACTAGGGTGGCTTTAGCAACACATAGTCAGCAGTAACATGGTGTGAAGCATGTTGGTGTGATACGAGTTTACAGTTTAGTGATAAGATTTTCATCATGTTTTTGATGTTTTAATAATATTAGTTTAATAATCATTGTAAGTAATGGATAGAGAAGGGAATCTACCATCAGATTCGATAAGAGATTTGATCTTTGGAGATCTCTCTGGAAGTGAAGTTGAACAAATTGAAAAGTTGAATTTAAAAAAATTCAAGGATCAATAAAATGTAAGTTTTTATTTTTTATTGTTTTATAAACATTCCATATGATTATAGAATAAAATTTTATCAAGATTATGAGCGATTTTTCAACTTTATTCTGACTTGAATGATAAGTTACACACCAAATGTATAGATTTTTTTCTTTATCAAATGCAATTTTTTATATATGTAAAAATTTTATAAAATGGTAAAATACATTTCATTATTGACATGATGTTGAAAAAATAAATCATGGTAATTAAGCCGTTCTCCAGAGAATAGGCTTTTTATATACATAATCTGATTCTGATTCTACAACTGGTTAGATATCTAATTCAGAGTTCAATGGCATACAGTGCCTATCAAATGCAGAGTACACTGAGTGAGCAGTGTTGGTCTGCAATGCAGGACAGGAGACTGGAGAGAGTAGATTACGCTCGGTACAATAAGAACCAGAGCAGAAAACACCATGTCCTGCAATGTGGGACAGAAGAGTGCTAAGGGTTAATTCTTCTACAGCAGAGATGGGAAGTTCGCATCACTTTACTGATTCCGGTTAATCGGTCTCGTTCAGTGCCGCGACCCGTTCAAGACCTTGAAGATACCCCGTGAGATCCGGATCACTCGTTCACCTTACTGATCCGTTCAATTTGAACGGGTCATGACCGAACGACCATCTCTAAGCTACACGTACTAGCTTACTGTAGGTGTAGAGAACTCTGTACACTGTGCAAAGAAAATTGGTTGCTAGCTAGTCTTAATAACTAAAACGCACCTTTTGTGTTTCTATTATTAATTAGCACACTTTTTTATCATATCAAGGGCCCGGTTTCACAAAAGCCGGTTAAAATTTAACCGTGATTAATTCCACGAGAACCAATCAGAGAAGTCGTTGAAAAGATTGCTTCTCTGATTGGTGCTCGTGGAATTAATCACGATTATAATTTAACCGACGTACGTGCAATCGGCACCAAGTGATTTAATCAGTTCGTGATGGGAAACAACATTGAGGAATTTACATAATGTGTAATTTATTTAATTTTAGTTTAATGTATTTGAGTTTTGAGTGTTTATTACTATATAACAGAGTACTCTGTTCGATGTACAGTATCAGTGAACATGACCGGTACAATGAGAATATTATTCCCTTGATTTCCAATGATACTAGGCTATTCATATTTGGGTCGCCGTCTTGGTGTCACCCCGACTACTTGACACCTGGTCATTTTGGCCATAGGCGACTACTTGTACCCTCGTAAAAATATACCATTGCCGTCAAGTTGTCCCCCCGACTACTTGACACCTACTGGACCAAAGGTGCCAACTAGTCATGAGCGTAAACGACAACTTGACACCTCGCACCCTAGCGTCAGGGTGTCCCCCCGATTAGTTGTCACCTCATTAGAAAGGAGGCAAGTAGACGGGAATGGATCACGTCAACATGACACCTTGCACGCTGGCGTTAAGGTGTCACCCCGACTACTTGTCACCTACAGAGCACCAGTTGGCACAACTTGAACCCCCGCGGTGTAGGGAGGAGGGATCAAGCAATTTTTCTTACTGGTTGTGATGTAGAATTGAATTTCAAGCACTTTTGTTTCAGAAAATACAGTAAAAACAAAAATACATCCAATAGACTTCTCTACTAGAACTACAATGGTAATTCTCTTATCTGATTGAAAATGTTGCGATAAATGTTATTAAATAGGAATCGCCTCATATATAATAGTTTTGCCTTTTAACCATTTACCATTATATGAATTTACTATAATACATATTGATATAGAATGGGTGGATCATGTAGTGTGATATAATGTGAATGATTTAATAAGAATTCAACTCAATTTTAACAATAAAATGATTTTTGTTACAGTCTTGTGAACAGCATAATCTACAGCCGTCTGCACCTTTCATAACGAAAATTATACAGACTTATGAAATGATGGTCGTTAGGCACGGTTTCATGCTTGTTGGTGATCCATTCTCTGGAAAAACTTCTACTTTGCATGTAAGAAACTTTATTTTTATCAACATTTATATTAAATAAAACATAATTTATAATAGAATACAATAATGATTCATTTCCGCTTTGAATCAGTAATTGAACGAGCGAAGCGAGTTCCTACTGAAGAACAGAGGCTCTAGTCGCTGTTTGTTTGTGGATTTGTATGTTCGACGATTACATCCGATTTGATTTCATCAATCAACTTGAAATTTTCAACACATCTTTCATTGAACTATTATTTAGATTGATTTCATTGGTCATAAAAGTTGTTGGCTTACCTTAATTCTTTTTGAGGATATACTGCTCAGTGTGCGTTATGAGGAGGGCAATAATGAGATGTAGTTCCTGGTGCCCTCAAATATGTATATTTTAAAATAAATAAATAACAGGATAACATTGAAAGTGCATAAAGAAGAAATAATCATTATTTATAGTGATAATCAGTTGTCAGCTGGAGTTTCAATTGCATGCAATGAATTTTACTTTCTCCGCTTTTAATAGAACAGCTGACAGAAAATCAAAGGCATTTTGAGCGAGTTATCCAGGATGGGTGTGTTTTTCAATTACTGTTTATCATCTTAAAATGTATGAATTCAGGGCTTCTTATTTTTGTTCATAAAATAATATTATAGTACCCTTTTTTGAAAAGTGTTTAATAGAAAATATGTTTATCCTCCCCCAAATTATTTTGCATAATAATTTTGTATCATTGAATCAATAAATGAATGTAATATAAAATAATAGATTAAAAACACTAATTAAAACAAATATCTAGTTTCGATGTGTCACATCATCTTCAGGTTTTTAAAATCGATTTCAAATAATCGTTTTACTTATAGTTTTCAAGAACTGTTTATCAATATTAGTGGAGCCTTGGAGAAAGCTGGTACATTTCTTATGGCATAACGTAAGCCATATTGGATTCGTTCTAACCGGTCTTCCACCTAGTTAAGTTTATTTATTTATTGGATGAAGCAAACAAGTACAATATTCAGAAAAGAAAAATCAGGCTGAACTTGCCTAATATTCTTTTATAGTGAGGTCCACGTTATAATGGCATTGGAGAAAGATAGGTGAACAACGTTGCTGATCCTCTGTCTTGTCAATGCCTTCTATAGACGGTAGCTGATACAGGTTTATTGATGTAATATTAACGGTTCATTCTCGTTTCAAATGATCACTTATAGTTTATTAAGCAAGAAATTATATTTTTCAATAATCTCATAATGAATTTACATAATTAAGATGAAATATTTTGTTAATTATTTATTAATTCTACATTGTTAAAAGAGGATCTGGCAACAGAACAAAGCGAGAAAGAGATAGTGCTATCCGCTTTGTTGAATGATAGACAAGGATAGCAATACCATTGCTTATCAAACACTGCCATTATAACGTGGACCTCACTATAGTTTTCTATTTTGAAGCTATGGGACGCTTTAGTGTGGTCCACGTTATAATGGCAGCATGTAATTTGCGATGGTTTTGCTATCCTTGTCTATCGTTCAACAAAGCAGATGGCGCTATCTCTTTCACGCATAACGATGTTGCCTCATCGTTTATCAACAATGTAGAAATTCAACTAATTGACAAAATTGTTTATCTCAATCATGAAAATTTATTATTACATCTTTAAAAAAATATATTTTCTTGACAAATAAAATATGATTAACTATTTTCAACAATAATGAACAGTTAAATTGATCAGATATACGACCAGTATCAGCTGTTTGGGTGGCAAGACTGAGATCTGGCAACCCTTTTCTCCTATCTTCCTACACTGCCATTATAACGTGGACCTCACTATACACTTTTTTCAAGCACTAGTTCAAGAAGATCCACGCTCTAACAAAACGGTTCAAAACTCTGTCCTCACTTATTATAACATTGCGACATTTTTTGTATTCCTCTATGCTTATCCTATGGTTGAACGCTCACTCACATGGCCGAGCTTCAAAATCTCCCCCTTTATCATGCATTTGTCTGATTGTAATCTGTGATTTCTTTATATTTTATACAGGTGCTGGCAGATGCCATAACGTTACTGACAGGTGGAAAACGACCGGTCAAATATCAAACCCTGAACCCGAAATCAGTCACCATGGGCCAACTTTATGGGCGATTTGATGACGTATCACACGAGTGGTCTGACGGTGTACTGGCCAATGCTTTTAGGTAAATATTACACTCTTACTCTATCTTTATTCCATACTATCATAGAGAAAAGATAGCATAAGAAGATGTCCCATGGTATAGGGCGTTTATGTTCCAAATTTCACTGTTAACTCAAGCCGATAGTCCTAGTAGTTATTTTTCGTGAAGCTATGTCGTGACACTGATAGTCTCTCATACTGTTTCGTTTTCTAACAGTAATAATGGTCAGTAATCTGCTTGAGTTAACACCAGATTAATGAAAATTATTTGTAAACACCAATTTATATAAAAAAATTAAATGGTGGTGATAATTTTGAAGCGAAAAATATTTTTAGCTCTTGTTTCACTTCAATATCAAATAAATATTTCGCCTTTTAAAAATTCGACTGAGTCATTGTCAATATTGTTGAACCGTTCCATAATTTAAAAACACAAATATGTTGTCAAATTCTACACAGTTTATTTGTGTTTTTATTCAATTATTTTGCCTTTTACTAAATGTTTCCACTATCTATAGAAATATATAGATGAATAATGAATAATCTATCTTTCAAATTTTTTAGTTGCTAGAAAAACTACTGTAAAATCTACTTATTGACCGAGCGAAGTGAGGTCTAAGATTCAAGTCGACGGTTTGGCATTTATCTTATGTTTAAATGTTTGAATGTTTAAATGTTTGAATGTTTAAATGTTTGAATGTTCAAATGTTTATATGTTGCGCATTTACAGCGAAACGCGGTAATAGATTTTCATGAAATTTGACAAGTATGTTCCTTTTTTAATTGCGCGTCGACGTATATACAAGGTTTTTGGAAATTTTGCATTCCAAGGATAATATAAAAGGAAAAAGGAGCCTTCTTCATACGCCAATATTAGAGTAAAAATCAGACTATAGAATTATTCATAATAATTCAGCTGACAAGCGATTACACAGATGTGTGGAGAAGCCAGTCTATTGCTGTATTTCCATAAGGTCTATAGTTTCATCAGGTACTTGTGGATGAGAATACTGCGTGAGGTCTACTGTTCACAGAACTACTAGTTAGCTCTTGTTCCACTTCAATATCGAATAAATATTTTTCCTTTTACTAAATGTTTCCATTATCTATAGAAATATACAGATGAATAATGAATAATCTATCTTTTCAATTTTTTAGTTGCTAAAAAAACTACTGTAAAATCTACTTATGTATATAAAATCTATGTTGTGATCTATTTTTTAAGAGTATTGTAATCGTATTTGAAAATGAAATGATTTTGATTGACATTATTGAATAATTTATTTTAGAGAATTTGCAATGAGCACATCCGATGAGCGCAAATGGGTGATATTTGATGGGCCGGTAGATGCGGTGTGGATTGAGAATATGAACACAGTGCTAGATGACAACAAGAAGCTATGTTTGAACTCGGGAGAGGTCATCACAATGACTTGGTCTATGTCGATGATATTCGAAGTCATGGATCTTGCTCAGGTAACATTAATTTAATTGATTAACACTATTAACAGATTTAAACATGTATGAACATGTCTAATTGATCTATGAACATAGATTTGGAATTTCTCCATATTAAGATGAAATGAAAGCGATATTTTCAGTTCCACAAAATTGCAAAAGCTTCTTGCTTTTTTGTGACTAGTAAAATATAATTATTGTTTGCTTTAATTATTTTTGTCATCAGCATTTTCAATGTTTATAACTAATTTTTCATGATGAAAGTCATCTGTATTTTATGTCAAATTTTATTACTAATGGGCTCTTTTTCTACTGATGATTTTTATTACTTTCCTTGCCCTATTACCTATAAGTAAGGAAAGTATTGCGTTCCGAAAAAAATTAAGGTACCCCAATTTCTAAATTTATATACGTTTTAAGGTCCCCTGAGTCCAAAAAAGTGGTTTTTTGGTATTGGTCTGTGTGTGTGTGTGTGTGGTGTGTGTGTGTGTGGTGTGTGTGTGTGTGTGTGTGTGTGTGTGTGTACACGATATCTCATCTCCCAATTAACATAATGACTTGAAATTCGGAACTTAAGGTCCTTACAATATAAGGATCCGACATGAACAATGTCGATTAAATGCAATTCAAGATGGCGGCTAAAATGGCGAAAATGTTGTCAAAAACAGGGTTTTTCGCGTTTTCCTTGAAAACGGCTCCAACGACTTTGATCAAATTTATACCTAGAATAGTCATTGATAAGCTCTATCAACTGCCACAAGTCCCATATCTGTAAAAATTTCAGGAGCTCTTCCCCATCTATGCAAAGTTTGATTTTAGATTTCCAATTATCAGGCTTCAGATACAATTTAAACAAAAAATTTCGAGTGGAAAAGATTGAGCATGAGAATCTTTACAAATAATGTTTAATAACATTTTCACCTAAAACTGAAAATAAGCTCGAAATTCGAGAAAATGTGATTATCCAATTGCAAACTGTTGGCAACTGTTGATTCTCTTAAATCATTCACTATGAAGAGATAGCAGACCTCGTATGTCTCCAGCGTTATTGTCCTGTCACCAGCTGGCTCAGATCTTTGTTTATAAGTAGACTTGATATGCGCGTGGACACTAGCGTCAGGTGATAACGGCAAGGAAAGTTGTGTGAGTGCGCTACACCAGATTTTGTTACAAGTAATGTAAACAATATATTGGTTTATTATTATTTATGAAACATGAATTTTAAAAACACTTATGGATTGAAAATTCACTTGTTGTGGGTCATCATCAGACTGTCAGACTGTATTATTTATTATTTTCACAAGAAAGCACAATGGGATAGAAAAAATAAGGTTTAAATATAACATTTAAATTGCAATTAAAAGGTACAAACTTGTTCATCTTAAAATAGTAAAAAAGTAAAGTTGAAATACCCATTAACATTTAATTTCTTGGGATTGATATATATAATATAATATTATACTCCTTGTACTATTTCTCTCCAAAATTTAGATACATTTTGAAAGCTCGAAATGAGGTTTTGATTCCACTTCTATGAAATTTAGTCCTTTTTCATTCAAAAAGGAGTATTTGTTTTGATTATGGTAATATGAATAATATCATGTGGAATAGACGATGTCGCTTTTATTTCAACTTGAAATAAAATCTATCTACTGCATTTATACGTTACAAGTATTGACAGTACTAAAGTGGGGGTAAAAGCAATTAGTACTGAATAAAACGACTGATGAAAATGCTGCAACCACACGTTTATTTGAGGGCTGGAAACCCCGGGTTGTTACAACGTTATCAATCTCCAGTGATGTAGAGATAAGATCTTATGCTCTCTATCTTTTCTAAGATTCTATTCTACAGGGTGTTTCAAAAGTAGTGTCGAACATTTTAGGGTATTGTTCCTGGATGATAGGAGACTACAAATGACGTATTTGAAGTGTCCAAAACTCAGCGGGTATCCTTATAGCTGCCATTTTGTTTTTTTCACTTCGGAATTTTTATCTCAAATGTTGTATTGATCTGAAATTTGGCATGAATATTTATGCTATAAAGTCTCAACTTCAAAAAATAAAATGAAAAAGTTTTTGATGTACATATTCAAAATGGCGGCGATTTTTAATTTTTGATTGCAAATTTCACGAAAACCGTTCACTTTACAGAAAATTTAGAGGAGACAAAAAAGTTGGAAATTTTTATCAAGATTTCAAGGATACCTTATTGTATTAATATTGGTCAAAGAATAACAGAGAAATTGATTATTTTCATACAGCATGCATGATCTTGAACAAAAAAGATCATCTGAAAAACATTGTAAAATCAGCTGGATGGCCATATGGAGCCATACCGATTTTCAAAGCTTCATCTTAAATACAATTGGAATTAAAATGTATTATTGATGTTTGAATTGTAAAAAGTGGTCATGCATGCAATACGAAAATAACAAATTTCTCTGTTATTCTTTGACCAAACTTAATAAATGAGGTATTCTTGAAATCTTGATAGAATTTGCTAACTATTCTCTGTAAAGTGAACGGTTTTTGTGAAATTTGCAATCAAAAATTTTAAATGGCCGCCATTTTGAAAATTTACATCGAAAAGTTTTTATTTTATTTTTCAAAGTTGAGTCTTTATAGCATACATATTCATACCAAATTTCAGATCAATACAACATTTCGTTCTTAAGATGAAAATTCCTAAGTGAAAAAACCAAAATGGCAGCTAAAAGGATAACCGCTGAGTTTTGGACACTCAAAATACGATATTTGTAGTCTCCTATCATCCAGGAACAATACCCTAAAATGTTCGACACGACTTCTGAAACACTCTGTATTCTTTTTTATTACATTCTATCCCATTGTACCACCTCATATTCTACCATATAATGATTTATTTACAAATTCATGAATTGAAATTAAATTTATAAATTTTTTCGATGAAAGATCTATATCTCCATAGTTAGGTCCACGTTTTAATGCCAGTGGAGAAAGGTAGGAAAACAGTATTGCCGATTCTCTGCCTTGCCACTGCTTTCTATAGAGGAAAGCTGATACCGGTATATCTTATGTAATATTAACTGGTCATTCTTGTCCAAAAAAATCAATATTATATTTTATTCGACAAGCCAATATATTATTCAATAATTGACTGATTAATTTTTGTAATATTGATATTGAATATTCTGTTTATTAATAATATTTCTACATTGTTGAAAACCACCTGGCAAAATTGATTGATTGATTGCCTTCATTAAGTGCAGAGTTAGGACTCCATGTCCTCTCTGCACACAACCCTAAACCTAGACATTGCGGGGCTAGAAAAGGATACTGCTACAAATAAAAGTATAAATCTTAGTACGATTTCAATTTTTTTTGTCACATGTTTTGGACATTAATGCCATAGGACATGGATTTGAAAATCATTTGAAAATGGCATTAATGTCTGAAAAATGTTGTGACAAAAAAATTTAAAAGTGTACCGTACTGTGATTTATATTTTTATCTATATTAAGAGTAGCCCTAAAGAAAAAAGACAATCAAGAATAGTGCTATCTTCGTCCAATGATAGCCTCACCAATGTTAATCAAATACTGCCATTATAACGTGGTTCTCGCTTCAGTTTTCTCTTTGTAGAAACAACATGTTTTGGCTATTAATAATGTCATTATAAATGTCGATATAAAATTATAGCCGAAACATGTCGTGTTTACGAAAATAAATGGGTACTAGTTAACTCATTCCAAAAAGATTTTGAGCTAACCCAGAAGATACATGATACGTTATCAAGAGATAAAAATAACAAATCGAATTACCTTTTTTTTAATTTTTTACTTACAACATGTTTTACTTATTTATTTTATTTATTAAGTTAGCACAAACAATACAATGATCGGATAAGGAGAAACATGCTATTGCCCAAAACTTCTTCAGTTTCCTAATTTAGTTTTAAATTGTCCAAATATTATACATAGGTTATGTCCATTTCAAACAAACAATTTTAGATTTGGATAGATTTATAAAAAAAAACTTTCGTAAAAACATTAAACAAACTTTAAATTCACAAAATAATGAATAAAACCACTTGAATTTTGAGCTCGAAAATGTCACGTTCACCATATTATTACGTTTTGACATATTATTATTAGCGTATGGCTTTCAATGGTGGGGAAATCCAAGGATAGTTCCACCTAGCCGTATATATAGTCCAAAGTTCCCTTATGGGAAACCATATAAGGTTATAGTGAGCTCAATACTTGAAATTTACACTTTTCACTTCAAAATAAAGTAATTTATGTTATTATTAAAAGTCATTATCATTTGCAAGTAGCCATAACAAGAAGGTAATAATTTATATCTATTTATCTATTTTATTTATTTATTCTTAAATAAATGGCTTTTATCAGCAGAGAGATCCTTTTGGATGTTCTGCCTCGCCGTATTACGCAATGTCATTTCCTATCAACACTCAAGTTTATAGGTTATTTATTGGGTTCTTCATGTTTTCTCACTAAAAATTTGCACTTTAACTTCCTGAGTTTCTATTTTACAAAGTTTAAAATAAAGAAAAATTATATTCAAACACAATTCACATTTAAAAAGCAAACAAATATAATATTTTGATGATATATTTATTAAAGAACTATTATGTATTGAAAAAATTAGTTGAATATTTGTTGTGCTATTTGCAGGCTTCACCAGCCACAGTGTCGCGATGCGGGATGATCTACATGGAGTCGTCCACCCTAGGCTGGACGGTGCTGGTGGACTCGTGGCTCACCAGTTTGCCGGCCACCCTGGGCACACATGCCGTCACCCTGGCACCCATCTGTCACTGGCTCATCCCCGCCTGCCTTGCATTCTGTCGCCGGCACGCCACTAGTCAGATCTCTGCAGGCGTCTCAAATACTGTCAGGTGCGTTACTCCAAAGAGAAAAGATAGCATTATTGATCTAGAGCCGAGATATACTTGTTTTAAGAAACCATTGCAGTTTCGAACTTGGAGTGCTCCACGGGGTAAGCAAGAGATGTAACGATGGGGACTTCGGTTCCAGGCTATGTACTATAATTATATGCTAACACCCTGAAAAAATTCAGTTCTCCCCCAATTTGTTACTTATAAATGTTTTTATTGACTGGACTAACAGCTGTCAAATGAACAATGTAGAAATATTTAATTAATCAACAAAATATTTAATCTCAATCATGAGAATTTATTATTTAATGATTGAAAAATATATATATTCTTGACAAATACGATTTAATTGATTATTTTCAATAAGAATGAAACGTTAATATTTCATCAGAAATACGCTATCAGCTATATCTATAGAAGACAGTGGCAAGGCAGAGAATTGGCAATGCTCTTTTATCTTCCTCTACTGCCATTATAACGTAACCTCACTCTAGCGAGAGTCAACTGATCACTTCTTGCTGATCTATGCATTTTTTGTGATGTGTTATGCAAAGTGCAACTTCTCTTAGAGTTGTGATTGTGAATATAGGTTATGTTTGTTTTAGGAGTTTGTTATTGTTTCTGACTCATTTGCATTTTTAGTTACTGGTTGTGTGGAAAAATATATGCGACTTGACTTTAATTTATGTCAAGGGACTTGCCTGATCCAGTCTCAGCAAGTCCCGAAGGGAGTTCCTCTGATCTGCAAGATTTCACATTGTCTTGCATAAAAAATAAGATGAGCATAACCTAAATGGTTCTGTTTAATTTATTCATTAGCCTTAAAATTACAAATAAAGAAGACAAAATGCAATAAAGTTATAAATAGATACATGAATATAGTATGCGTAATTATAAGTTTCCTAGCATAACGTTCAAGATAGGATAAAAATGTACAAAACTTTGCAAAATGTCAAATGAAAATATAATAATTGTTTATTCATTGTGGCATGACTGTTATGTTTGTTATGTTATGAAATGACATTGTGGCAATTATGTTTTCAAGGTAAAAGATAATATTATTAGGAAGGTTAGGTATGGATTTTAAATGGCAATATGTTGATATTATTTGAAAATTTTGGTAATGCTAGATAATAAACAAACACAAATTACGGAAAGTTGAAATATTTGCATATTTGAGAAACCATACAATATGAATGATACCCCGCCTCGAATGGGAGTTATCATGCTTATCCTGTAAACTCATATACTTACAGGCCTTGTAACGTAATATATTAATCTACATTTTTTGAAAATTGTATGAACTATACTGAATTCTCCATTGACTAAAATCCGATCCTATTCATACTGTTTGTTATTGAATTCTAAATAGCTACTCTGAAGTTGTTGTTATTAAGCTGATTTCTTGAAGTACAACATTCCCAATTCATTCAGATTGTATGTGAATTTCTTCTGAATGGCCTCTTTGAATTCACCAATTATAGTTTTGAATAAGGTGCTGTTAGAGTGTGCTTCTAGCAAGATGGCATAGTCCAAAAGGTAGTGAATGAAATCTGGAGACTTTTTGGGGGCTGGCTGTTTGATACCATCTTGTATGTATCCTCGGTTCACATTGGTCTGATCACAGTTTGGACATGTTTTGCAGGTTGGTGACTGCATTTCTGTCGGTTCGCAACTCCAGTATGATTTTATTTTATCATAGGTATGGAGTTTTTCTTGAAAAGCTTTCACTTGAACACAAACCATTCTAGCGCCATCGATACCTCGCTCTCCAGTTTCTCCGCCAATGCCATTAGCTCCCATGTTGCCAGTTTGATTCTGCATCTCTATCTGGGATGCGTCTCCCAGCTCAATCAGTTGCATATCACCCGCATATCCTCCAATTCCTGCAGCTCCACCCAAACCCCCCTTATCCCCTTCATCTCCACACTGACCTTCTTTTAAGACCACTTCTAACTCTGTGTGGAAATTATAATAATTATCACCGTCTCTGGGCCAAAACTCACCTAGATCCAATGGTATTTTAGCATTAGGATTCCCTAAACTATTTTGCAAATAATCTGTTTCAATTCCAGTGTCAAATCTGTACACTCCATCTGCAACACTTTTTCCTCCTGCTCTCAACAGTTCCCAAGCATCAGTTCCATCAATACCTGGGGCTCCTTTACTTCCATTTGATCCAGGTCCTCCTGCTCCACCATTCGACTCGATTTTCAGGTTTCCACCATTCAAAAAGTGCAATCCGACTCCAAAAAAACTACCTCCATTATGTCCTGGCAGGCCAGGCTTCCCATTGAATCCAGTATCAAGTATAGGAAGACCTGGCTGACCACTGAGAACTATTCGCCTCTGCCCAATCACCTGCCATCTGGGTGCTGCTACAAACATGCTCACGCCGCTCAAACTATCAATGGTGTCCTCATCCAAGAAAACTGTATCAACAGCTAGTAGAGCAACCTCTTTGACTGTAATGTTTTTACAATAGGAACGCATCAATACATCTGAGTTGATCTCTGAAAGAATCACATGGAAACCTTTTACTGTTAGTTTACCATTAACATCACAGCTAACGTCATTCAGCTTCAGGAGGGTTCTTGGTATTGTTTCAACTTCTGATTGCTTCCTAGTGTTGGATAGTGCGTCAATGAACTGTTTGAAATCTGTGCTTCCTGTGGTATCCATGAACAGTGCCATCAAGCCATTGGTTGATGTCACACCCTCATGAAAGACTGTTGAGTAGACCTCAGTTTTGTTCTTCTGCATTCTGTAACTTGAGAGCCCCTCGATGAATTTGTTTAGATTTCTGTACCAATGTAGTTCATCTCTGGTTACTTTGATAACTTGTTTTATTGGGTGTGTCCACAAAGATGGGATGAAAACTGCACTTGTATTCACGAATTTCGATAAAATCTTCTCATATTTTTCCAAAACATGTAATCTCTCGTTGTAGTTGACTGGTAATGAGATTTCCTGATTTTTAATGAAACCATTAATCTTCTCAAAGAGCTCATTGTAATTCCTTGTTTCATCAAGATTTTCTGCTAATTGTTTGAGCTCTTTGTACAACAATTCCAGCTCTGACAGAGCCTGGGAAAAACTTGAGTAGTTTTGTACTTTTTCATTGAGAAATTCATTCAGTTTGTAAGACAGTTCATTGATCTTACTTTTGTAGTTTTCACTTGTCAGTTTAAGAAGACACTCAAGGTACATTTTGGCTTCATTTGATAGAGTAAAATCAAAGTCATTCTGCTTCACTTCAACTGATTGCAACTGCTCAATAGTTTTAGTGATGGACTCTCTGTTTTTATCAAGCAATGACATGCTGGTGAGAGGTCCAGACTTGTAAGGGCGCCGGAAGATGGCGATTCTGGTTGCTTTTCCATCCTCATCTCTAGTTTGAAGACTCTGCATAAGTTTTATCACTTTCTCATAGAAATCTTTCTTACTTTTTCCAATATCCTGATTGAGTTTCTCAGCAATTGAAGTTTCTGTTTGATTCAAATATTCCATGATGCTTTCAATATGCATTTCTTCTGTTATCAATTCAGGCATTGCACTATCGCCATCATCTGCCATTTTGTAAACGAAAGGTATTTTGGTTGCTATAAGCACAATGTGATCTCTGTATCTATCAATATCCACCAAAAAATCATTCAAATGATGCAGAGTGTTTATAAAATTATCCTTTGATACTCCATACTGTAGAGAGCCATACTTTTCAAGCAGCAGAATTTTAACCTTCTTGAAGTGACTAACAGTTGACTTCATGACATCCATGGAGACAATCTCATGTGCAGAACCTCTGGAGTCGTGGAATCCTGGTGAGTCACAGAAGTTGGTGGTCGAATTGTAGTTGACGAATTCAGGGTACAGTGTGAACGATTCAGTGGCTGATGTTCCTATTTTCTCCCCATCTTCCAAAATGTACTCACCGGTATCTGCTCTGACTTTTTTCGACTGTAGTTTGGGATTTTCAGTAAGAAACTGGACCAAACTGGTTTTTCCGCTGCCTGCTTTACCCAGTACCAGAACAGTTTCGTCAGCTGACGAATCGGTTTGCGCCTGCAGTGCTTTTTCGCCATCTTTCAGCAGTCTGGAGGTCAGTGTAATCTGTTTCCGAATGTAGTCGGATTCTGCTTGGCAGTCCCAGTTGTTCTTCCTTCCTGTTCGCTGAAAATCAAATTCATTAAATATAATAATTAAATAAATATTAATAAAATAATTAAATTAATATAAATATGATAACTATTATCATAGCCACCTCTAATACAAGGCCCCGGCCTACGATATTGCAACGTCGCAGTGTAGGCCTAGAATCTAATACATGATTGGTGAAAAAGATCAGCTGGTATTTTTTAAAATTGAAAAAGATCAGCTGGAATTTTTTTAAATCTTCTTCACCAATCATGTATTAGATTCTAGGCCTACACTGCGATGTTGCAATATCGTAGGCCGGGGCCTTGTATTAGAGGTGGCTATCCTACTCGTACATCGAAATACTTTTGCACTGAGGCCGTAACATTGGGTTGATTCACGTACGTTTTGCAACAAAATAAATGTTATTGACAAGGGTTTATAGGGTTTAATGTTATAAACAAAGGTTTTGAGGTTGAGTGATAGAGAGGACTTAAAAGTCCTAACTCCG
This sequence comes from Nilaparvata lugens, assembly GCF_014356525.2. Taxonomy (NCBI): domain Eukaryota; kingdom Metazoa; phylum Arthropoda; class Insecta; order Hemiptera; family Delphacidae; genus Nilaparvata; species Nilaparvata lugens. The sequence continues at coordinate 37,372,826 of NC_052511.1, read as the reverse complement.
CCTAATAAAGATTTTTTTCATTTCATTTATATGCAGGTAGCTGCTATTAGTATATTTAAAGAATTTGTTAAGTAACCACAAAAATCTTTTAAAACATAAAATAAATAAAAACTGTATCATTCTAAATAATCGATGGATGACTGGGTGAAATCTAACATTTTTTTCAAAATATATTTTAATCTATGAAATATCTTTTATATTAATGTACACAAACATGATGACAATATAAATAAAATTGTTTATAAAAAATTAATAAATAAAGATGGAATCCGTAAATTGTTCACTTGCTCATCTGTGGTCTAGGATGTTGAAAATAAAATAATGTGAGAGTGATAAAATATTCAATTTTTCAAAATGTGAGAACATAATTATTTATATTCTGAAATCATTTTATGTGAGAAATACTTCTGAATATAATTATATTCTTTATCTTAAAATCTCAACTCATTGCTAGCGAACAGTCTAATTGTCTATGCTAACACTGTTATTGAAAATTTTGTTTTTGTTTCCAAATTTTATCACTTTAATCAGTTCATATTGTTTATATTATTCATAGCTTGAGGATGCAATGTAGAAGAAAAATATTTTTGTATTATTTTATAAAAAATAATATGTGACAACCGCTCAACCAACTACTGCAGAAAATATTGAAATAAAAGCTATTTAAAGTCAAAATAGAAAGTGAATGAATGGAAAAACGCAAATATTAATGATATCTTATTAAACCCGGGAAAACTTCATTCTAATCATAATTTTCCAATCACAAGTTATTAGACCAATAAATTTATATTCCATTCCATTTATTTATAAAATTGAAAACTATGGGCTACACATTTTAATGTAAATAAAAAAATATAATTATAAAAAGTAAATAAAAACACAAAGTCAGAATATAAGACCAATTTGAAACAATGGAAAACATATAGTACAACAGCCGGGATTATCCTAAATTGTAAAAGGTAAATTTTCTAATAAATTCATCAGTTCATTGAATGAAAATTGATTCTTTGTTGAATTGTTAATTATTTGTTGTTAAAGAATTGATGCACAATTGATGTGTCACATTGTCGAGCTTAGTATTTATTTATTTATTTATTTATTCGTTGATATAATTACAAATCATATGAATATGATGGGGATAGAACAACAGGCATGGCCCAAAACTATTCTGTTCCCAAATTTTGATAAATAATGAAATGTCCGAAAAAATAGGTTATGTTCTTACTGAGGAAATTTAAAGTTCAAAGTTCTGTCCAAGAATATATATTAGCTAGAAATTTTGAATTTAGAATGATTAAAATACCAAATTATAGTCAAATTTTGCACTTAATATCACCGCACTTTGAATAAATTAAGTTATTTCAGAAAATTTTGAAGCCAAAAATATATACACAACTTTTCAAATTGACATTTTAAAATTTGACATTCGGGTGATTCAAAAGGACTTTACAACTTTGAAAATTCATATAAATCTTATTAAACAATGTACAGAGTTGGTTTTGGTGTTGTTTTAAAGGAAAACACTCCAAGTTTTTTACCTTAAACTAACGATGTTCTATGTGACTTCCGTTGGTTATCCTGCAGACATCCCATCGATAGTCAATTTCTTCGCAGACTCGCACTAGCATTTCAGGTTTAACTTGCTCAACAGCAGCGCAAATCCTTGATCCAAGTTCAGGTAGAGTGGCTGGAAAAGGAGGTACGAACACCATATCTTTTATGAAACCCACAGAGAAAATCCAGTGGGGAACGAGGGGGCCATGAAATTGGTGCATTACGGCCAATCGACTGATTTGGAAAGCGGTCATTAAGAAAATCCCGGACGTCAGTCGGATAGTGTGATGGTGCGCCATCTTGCATAAAGAAAACATTTCGTTCTCGGTCATACTCATCGATCTGTGGTATCAAACATTTTTGCAACATATCAAGGTACTCTATGCCACAGAGCCCCCCTACACCCCCCTCCAACCAACAAAAAAATAAATCGGGAGTTTAGGTAACAAATAGCTCAGGTCTATAATCATTTGTTTAAAGGCTCTTCGCATATCTTTTTCCTTGAACTTATTTTTTTTTTAGTCGTCACTTGGAATTACTTTTCATTACACCACCATGAGTACATTTGTACTTCAATTCATAATATACATTCTCATCCTTTAATTTTTTTCTTTTTGAAGGATGTAAACTTCATGATTGAAACATTGAAAGGATAGGTTACTTAGAAATCATAACCATGTGACTAAAAACCACCAACACCACAATACACAACATGTAAATAGCGGTAGCTGCGCATGCGCAAATGTTTACCGGAACGCCAACTGGAGCTACGGTTACCGTAACTGTAGCCACAGCGTTTTTTTTTCAAACCAAAGCACACAGCTAGCACACTCGGGTTCAGTGAAGGCAGCCATAACTGCCGACGTAACTGCCGCTAGCGCTTGTGCGGCGTGACCAGGAACTAGCGGACTGCACGAGTCAAAACTTGGAGTGTTTTCCTTAAAAACAACACCAAATCCAGCTGTGTACCTTGTTTAATAAGATTTATATGAATCTTCAAAGTTGTAAACTCCTTTTTAAATTACCCGGCACTATTTATATCATCTCTTTTCTGTTTAGGTAATATACTTGTAATATAAATATAAATACAAATCACATTACCTTGAAATAATTCAAAAAGGGTACTAAGATTTGTATTTCTATTTATATTTGTATCAAGTTATCAACAATAATTTATTATTAGATCGAATATAAATAATTACAGAGCTCTGTATGTTCTGCTTGTTAGGAATATCGGAAATCATAGACTTCTTCTAAATATTAATATAAATATCTTCAAGTACTAGTTTTTCTTTCTCGAAAAATGTTATCTATCAATAATAATTGAACTTACTTCAGTTGTCGAAGATTCATCATGTTCTCTAGTTTCTCCTTTTGATGTGTCTTCCAATGGAGAAGCTGTAGATGTTGTACTTGCTAGTGATCTAAAAGTGCTGAATTCTTCCAAGGGCGGAACTGTAGATGTTGGACTTGCTAGTAATCTGGAAGGGGAATTGCTCATTATAATTTATAGCTCAGAGTTTCTTAATGTTATGAATAAAAAAATTAACAGTGCTTATGGAGCGGGTGAATATACTTTACTTGGTTTGTTATCTTGCTTATGTTTAGTCAGCAATGGTTAAGTTTTATTAAAGAAACGTTCAATTTAAAGAGTAGAATTTTTTATTTAATTTTAGAGTAGTCAGTTCCATACATCCTAAGTTGAGGATTTAAATTTATGAATATGATAGAGTTTTCCTGGGTTTAATCAATACTATAATAAAGGAAAGAACTGGCTTAACTGGCTATTTGATTTTGATTTGATTTATACACGTACGGGATAGGAAATATACGTATGACGCATCATCACGTCTGAACTACTGGACTGATAAACTTGAAATTTGGCTTATTAATTCTTAATTCACCGAGGATTAGGCCTATTTTCAATTCTTCAAGATTCCATTACGTCAAGTTTTCAGTTTTTAAAGTTATTAATTAGTCCCTTGCGGAGCACGGGTTACTCACTAGTCAGATATAAAATGAACCAATAGTATCATTATATAGAGATGTTGAAGTGTTTTTTCTACTATCCAAATCCAAGGTGATATTTGACTATTCATCCATCCTTTTTATTTTTATCAAGTAGGCTTTGTCTCAATCACAGTATTTTCTTTGTTGTACAAGAATTTATATTGTTGACGAACCTTATTCAAATCTTAGGCCCGGTTGCACAAAACCCGGTTAAATTTTAACCATGATTAATTTTCACCGAGAACCAATCAGAAAGTCTTTTTTTAAAAGACGACTTCTCTGTCCAAAGAACAGTACAATAACAGGAAAATCAGTATTTTATTATCGAAACACAGAAATATAATGATTTAACATAATGACAAAGTTATTCTATATGAATGAATAAAACAAAAACGCCCCGAGGCCTAGCCTGTGTGGGACATTTGTTTTCTACATTATATCATATTCACATATTATATTATGTTCCATTGTATTATTTTTTTAACAGTTAAAATAGAATTTCTCTAAATTAATACAGATACAATAGGTAAAGCTTACCTTTGGCTTTCCACAATTCACATATTATATTATATTCCATTGTATTATTTTTTTATAACAGTTCGAGTAGAATTTCACTAAATTATTAGTAAAGATGCAATAGATAAAGCTTACCTTTGGCTTCCCACAATTGATAGTAAGGCAATTATATGCGTTTGAAAAATTAGCATTCTGTCTAGATGTGCGCAGAGCTGAGTTTAGAATGACTTGTAAACAGCAATGACTGACTGAACAAGACTAACTTGTAGAATGAACTGAATGAACAAGTAAAAAGTATAGGGTTAGCCGTTAGCCTATTGGTTATCAGAGAATTAGGTTGGATGATTTCATATGGTGTAAAGGGTGTAAAGAGAAAGAGAGAATGAGTGTGTGTGTGTGTGTGTGAGAGAGAGAGAGAGAGAGTGAGAGTGATTGAGAGATTCTCTCACTATCGCTAAGAGAACAAAAATCAGCCTTCAAAATTTTCAATTTACAACGATTATTGAGCAAAGGTCAAATTTTTATCTTTGAATCAATTTAAAATTTTTATTTCTTTATCAAAAAAAGAATGATTTGTAGTGTTAAATCAATACAGAGTATAGTCTGTTTATTTGTTGAGTTGATAAATTGCACTATCACAGTATTGCTGTAGTGAGTTTCACTTTGAATTGTCAGCATAGATTGGATGGGAAGCATTAAATGCTGATAGTGTAGAGTGAATATCACTAATGTTTGCATGACGTTTCTATGTGATTTATTGTAATCTCGTATTTTATTAATAATTCTAACCATCATTGTTACAATTCATGAACTGAACATTGATGAACTAATGAACTGAATTGAAATACAATGGTTTATTTTTTTTATTTAAAAATGAATAATTATTATTCATTGACAAAACGTAGTGAGGTCTATGTTTCAACTCGATTTGCTTTTGTCTGTCTGTATGTAACGCGATTACGGCCAAACGCGTTGATAGAATTCGATGAGATTTGGCAAGAATATTCCTTTTTTAACTGCTCGAAGGTTTTTTGATATTTTGCATTTTAAGGATAATATGGGAAGAAAATAAATTCCTCCACACTCTGATATCACTATATATATATCATCTACTTGAAGATAGGATCAATCAGACTATAGAATTATTCATAATCAATCAGCTGACAAGTGGATTATTCATTGCATGCATTACACAGATGTCTGGCCGTGTCTATTTCTATAAGGTAGGGTTTCAATATTTTTTATGATGCGTGCCCATCAGTATCAATATTCTCAAATTTGAAAAACAAATTTAATAGGTTTGAAAATAAAATAAAAAAATATTAAATTAACTGAATAATGCCGAAGAAATTATAATATTCTTGATTGAAAAAAATTAATTTTAAAATAGTTGAGAAATATTTTTATCAGATGGAAAGATTATCACGGAACTGGTATCATATGGGATAAAAATTCAAACGTGAACTGAGTTTATTAACATAAGTAAGTTTTTGATCTCGGAGAAAACAAATAACAGTGTTTAATAGTAAATTATGATTCAACTGAATCAACTAGAACAGGTGACATCAGATACTTGTGGATGAGAAAACTGCGTGAGGTCTACTGTTCACAGAACTACTAGTACTATTAGTGTAGAAATCAGACAGGAGAAAATAACCTTTCTGGCTTTCTGTAAAGGTCATAAGTAGTTATAAGATCCGTTCTATATTAATTTCCTAACCTCAGAAAAACATGAAATTTTGTAGTTCTACCTTGATCAGAGAAGTCTTCTCTTATTGGTTCTCGTGGCATTTATTGTGTAAGCATGATTGTAAATTAACAGTCTTCTATTCAACTGGGCCAATGTGTACTTTATGCTATTTTGCACCGTTTATTGTCATTACTCTGGGATTTTCCAACTTCCAAGCATTTATTCTATTATTTTTTTTAGAAAAACTGATTTTATTCTACAATAGTTTTGTATGTGTATGATTCTAGAATAGAATAGAAAGATGATTTATTTGAACAAAGCAAATAGGTACATAATAATGCACAAAAACAGTTCACAATATCTTTCACAAGAATAAGTACAGTATCAAAAATTATATTTTACAAAAATGAAATTGTATATTGTGTATAATTCTATTCTATTTATACGATCTTGAACAAGGTTATTATCTACGATTCTATACTAAATACTCATTATTAATCTTTGTATTTATTCTATTCATTTTCTTTACAGTCACAAATTATAATATAAAATATGATTGGGAGAGAACAACAGCCTACTGTCCCTCTCCCAACTGTCTCTGTCTTGACAAATGACTATAGTGAGGTCCAAGTTATAATAGCAGTGGAGAAAGATAGGAGGACAGCGTTTTCGATTCTCTGTCTCGCCCTAACGTCCCAACAACCCAAAGTGCTAGAGTGGTAGAACCCCACCGAAAATCCGGGTTCATTTATATCCATAATCCTCTATACTCTACATCCTTACCCCTCACCAAGCCTTAATAACCTCCCACTTGTACCTTTCATATTTTCCACTTCCCTTTAAATTCTACCCATCCAATTAATTAGCCTATATTAGTTTCATCATTTGTATGAATTTCCACTAATATTTTTCACTATTGTATTTAATTAATTTAGAAGTGTTATTTTTGTTTTGTTTAATTTTATAAGTGTTTGCCTCTTGTCAGACCTGGCAATGTAAGATGAATAAAATAATTATCAAAATAACAAAATAGCTTGCCACTGCCTTCTATAGAGGATAGCTGTGAATCAAGTTATTATCCCTGTATTATATCTTATGTAATATTAATATTGTTTTTTCTTGATAAAAATAATCAAATTTATTTTATTCTTTTAGAAAATATATTTATCAATGATTTTTTATCATCATCAGTGTTCTGCCCTAGGGCAGGTTCATACATGATTCCTCCTTCTCCATTCCTCTCTGTCCTGTTCTATTCTCTTCAGCATGGAGTATTTCCCTTTCTCCCTGACATCATCCATCATCTTCACTCTCCTTTGCCCCAGCACCCTCTTTCCCTCCACAGCCCACTCCATTGCCGTCAAAAGCAGGCATTCTCATAATTGAAATGAACTATTTGTTCATTAGATATATTTGTACATTGTTAAAAACAATCTGGCAACGTTGCGGAGCTAGAAAAGGATAGCGCTATCTGCTCTGTCGATTGATAGACTAGTATAGCAACAAAAATGTTGATCAAATACTTCCATTATAACGTGAACCTCACTAAAGACAAACTATCTCTATCTTCTTAAAATGTATGAATTCAGGGCTAATTATATTTAAAATAACAAAACTATTAGTAAAACGTTTATTTGAAATTTATTTTTAAAACCTGGAAGATGGTATACAACACTGAAACTAGTTATTATAATTTGTATTTTTGATCTATTATTTTATTAATTTCAAAAAATAGGGTACTTTAATTCTATTTTATAAACAAGTAGTTCTGTGAACAGTAGACCTCGCGCTCAATAAGTTACATTGACCTGTTATGTTTTATTAAAAATTAATAAATAATTTATAAATTTAAAATGTCTAGAAAAAATCCTAAATAAACATAGTGCTTTCTGTCCTATCGTACCGTGACGTGTCGTCCCGGAATGTGAGTGTGAGCGCTGTTATCAGGTCTGGCTGCCGTCGATACGCCAATCCAATCAACCCATCAGAGAACATTCTGTGTTGTCGTGTTGGCGAAAAATCGGTGTGTTGAAATAATTAACAAAATAAACTACCATAATGCTGATTTCCTACAAACTTCATTTCTCACTTTTCATGATTTTAGAAATCAATTTCTTTTCAATAATATTTGTTGCAATTTTAATCATCAGATTAAAAAAGAAAAATGTTTTCTATCAATAACTCCAAACTAGAATCATGGCCTCAGCTTATGGAAAGACAAAGCTGTCTACTAACGTTGATGGAATGATACATTTTCAAGATGTTCGATGTTTTTGAACGGGTAGTATTATAGTCCACTAGACAGCTGATTTATGATGAATAATTCTAAAGTCTGATTACGGTATTATTGGTGTTGGAAATTATTTCGAAGGAAACTCCTTTTGCTTTTGTATTATTCTTGAGCTGCGTTTACACCGGAGTTAATAACACGAGTTATTAACAAAAAGTTATTAACTTGACTGAATAATCAAAAATTTCTCTTGACAAAAGTTAATAACTCATGTTTCTAACAGAAAATTCCTTGTTATTAACAAGATCTTGTTATCAATATAATTGACTTCCTTATGATTTATTTAACGAGACTATTCATATGATATAACAGCCGGAATAAAAAGCAAAAAATTGTCTTCAAATTTGAATTGAAACATGTGTGTGATCATTAAAATAATGATCTTCATCTGATCTAGTGTAAATAAATTATAATGCGTTTACACCAGAGTTTAAAACAAAAGTTTTCAACATAAGTTAATAACATTTTCCTCCACCTACTATCAAAAGTCTCATTTTACACCCTGGAATCGAATACTAAAGTACTACTTTTCCTCCCATGGGACTAAAAATAATTCCCAGCGGGAAAAGTGATCACTTTTACTCCCAAGGGAGTAAAAATAAACCCATAAGATTAACATGGGAAGAAGTCCGACAACGCCGCGATTGAAGAATGAGGAATGTGGCAACACTGTCGTGGTCGGTAGAGGAAAAGTAAAAGAGCTCTATTTCGATCTTTGGAATATTTTAGTTCTAGGAAATAAGTAGCTCTATTTCGATTGTTAGGTTATGTTCAACCGTTGGTGGATATGAAAAAGTACACACCTCTAACGTCATCGGCATCTCTACGAGGTGAGGAAAAATGTTGTGTGGAGGAAAAATGTTGTGTGCATCACGGGACTAAAGTACTTATTCTCCCTCAGGGAAATTGTCGCCCTCGGCTACGCCATCGGGCGACAACAGTTTCCCTCAGGGAGAAAAAGTTGCACTTTAGTCCCTAGATGCACAAATAACTATTTCTTTCGGCTGCTAGTTTTGTTATCAACAAAAGTTAATAACTTTGTCACGTGTTTTGTCTGCAGCTGTAGTTATTAGGGAACAGTTATTATTATGTAGTTGTAGGGTAGGGAAGCTGAGCGAGGAGGTTGCGGGGAAGATAGTGACCTGTTATCAACAAAAGTTACCGACTCTCGATGGATAACATAAATCTTGTTAATAACAGGGAATTTTCTGTTGAAAACACGAGTTATCAACTTTTTTCAAGAATATTTTCTGTCGATTCAGTCAAGTTGACAACTTTTTATTAATAACTCATGTTATCAACTCCGGTGTAAACGCAACTCAACATGATGTTATTAAACTTTTGTAATTAACATCAGTTGATAACAAAAATGTTAAAAACTTGTGTTATTAACTCCGGTGTAAACGCAGCTCTAGAATGCAAAATTTTAAAAAAACCTTATGTATACGTCGACGCGAAATTCAAAAAGGAACATATCTGTCAAATTTCATGAAAATCTATTGCTTCGTTTCGCTGTAAATTCGGAACATAAATATATAAACAAAAATATAAACATAAAGAGAAATGCAAAACAGTCGACTTGAATCTTAGACCTCACTTCGCTCGGTCAATAAAAAAACTTTTTCTAATATAGATGAATTTGAAAATCTCATTAAAGTTTCATGGATTGATTTACAGGAGCTTCTGCAACTTTGTAACAGTTTTTCTGACTTCGGCGATAATGGAGCATGATGTGAACCAGTTCAATGCAAACGCCCTATCTTGGATTCAGGCGGCTGTAATTCTGTCGGCCGTCTGGGCGTTTTCTGGGGCACTTGATACCGATTCTAGAGCTCGTTTTGACGTCTTCTTCAAAGATCTTGTCCAAGGTGATTTCAATCGAAGTTTAAGTAATTTTATGTACTAAAGGTACCTTACCTTTAGGTAGGTACTAAAGTTACCTTATTTTTAGGTAGGTACTAAAGTATTTTAGGTAATTTTATTTCTTCAATGTTTGTTTCCATTACGAACTGCTTGTTAATAATCACTTTTGAACAATCAAATTACGACATAGCTGTCAGGTATTTATAAATAAAAGCTATTAGCTTCTACATTAGTGGAGCGCTTCGGACACTACGCCCTTCATCAACACTCAGTGTCCGAAAGCGCTTCACTAATGTAGAAGCTAATAGCTTTTATTTATAAATACCTGACTGCTATGTCGTAATTTAATTGTTCAAAAGTGATAATTTTATTTATTATATACGTACTGTAAATAGTAGCAGAAGTACTATAAATGTAACTCTCTGTACTACAATGTATTTTAAAGTAATGTTAGGTAATTTTTTAATCATTTGTTTATCTAATTTTTTTCCAAATTCATTACCACAATTATGATGAAATCGTAATGTATTGTCATCACTTTTCTATCGCTAAATGCAACTCATTTATTAAAATGTATGAGTGTTTTATTGACAAAGAAAGGAGAAAATATCAAGTGATTGACTAACCTGGAGTTTACAGTAAAATCTATAGCATATAGGCTTAAGTTAGCTTGTCCAAAAAATGTGATATATTAAACTTTTTTGTTAGTAAATAGAACGAATCTTATCAGTCAAATTTCTTCTATAAAAATGACCTATACTTATTCTATTCATTTTTTTTATTGAAGAAATTTGACTGCTATTCCTTGTGCTATTTAATAACAAAAAATTGATTTAATAGTAAACATTTCGTGATGGATTACAACTTTGAAGAGTGATATATTTCTTCAGTGAAATATCCAAATTACAAATAAGTTAGCCTACTACCTATCTTATAAGCTATATTCTAGAATTATGGAAATTCAACTCTTTGAAGTATGTTTTGAACTCTGAATTATAATAATTCTGATTTCGGTTGTGATCACTATAGAGCCCAGGTTTTCACAGTTTAGTTGTATCATAGAATGTATAATAAAAACCAAACGTAATTCAGTTTTAGGTTCTGTATGGTTTGGTTTTACTGTATTCTTTTGTTTATCTGGGTTATGCGAGTTCTTATTCAGTGTATGGAACATATCCTACATTTTGAACTATTATAGTGTATAGATTGAAATTCGGAGAAGAAACAGTTTTGGGCTGTGGCTATTGGTCCTTCCCCAATAATTTTAAAGAATTGTGTTCTGTGTATCAATAATGTTCTTACTTCATTAATCATGGATTGACTCATGGATTAAAATATTGCAATGTTATACTTACTTGCAATGAACATAGAAACTAACAATTAATTAAAATAAGTAATAGCGAGACAAGACAAACTCCCGGTTCCGAAACGTACGTGTAGGCCTATTGAATTTAGTATTTGAATTGTATTAATTTAGTATTTGAATTGAGTATTGTCATCCGCTTGTCATACGCCTACACGTACGTGTAGGCCTATTGAATTTAGTATTTGAATACTATTAATTTAGTATTTGAATTGAGTATTGTCATCCGCTTCTTCCATTATTCATGTGGCATTTACCCTTAATTTGATCACAGTTAAATTTAATAAACGTACGTCCTACCGGAGCAAAAGAATGTGTTACTCATTCTATTGTGAAACTTTTAAAGTTCATAATTTTGGCGGCTACTTGAGCAGCGTTACGCGCGCTGTCTAGCGGTAGCAAATGTAACTGACACGAGGAGAGTTTAGAGATTTTTAAAAACAGGCAATTTTGCTATTTAAACAAATTCTAGACTATTTTTATGGGACTTTTTGTATGATTTGCTTGTTCAAATGGTGGGAGTATGGTTTTCAATCCTTTTTGAGGTTAGTTGTGCTGTAAATATTTAGTTAATGACCTGTTTCGTACCCAGCTCTCGCCAGAGAAATGTGTGAACTTTTGTAGGAATGGTCTGGGTGAACAGTTGGAATTCATACTTACCTGGCGTGGGGGTTACCGTGATCATGAAGGCGGTTCCCCCAGGGCGAGGCCTTGTCATTGCACTGCGACTTGGTTGACCCCTGCGAATGCCTCAAATGTGGGCATCTCGGGCGCATAATTTTTGGTAGTCGGGACTGCGTTCGCGCTGTCCCGGTCCTAATTCTTCTAATGTAGTACTCAAGTGTAATGTGTGATCCACACTATACGCTCAGAGCATGAATCTGAGTCACCACTTTCGGGGTATGATATATTGGCAGTGGGGAAAGATTGGTGACAATATTGCCGATTTTCTGCTTGCCAAATTATGACAATTACATAAGTAGTGAGCTGTGATTGACACTGAGCATCCAGTTCTGCCACTGCTAGGGGGGGTCATAACACAACATAAAAAATATGATCAACTATTTTCAACAATAATGAACAGTTAAATTCATCAGATACTTCAGATAGTAGACACGCTGGGAAGTCTAGCCTCTGTAGCCAGCATCTACTGCCAAATCCGCCCATATTGACGTCACAACCAAGCTAACAACAATGTAAGTTAAACACCACAAACACTTACACAACAAACTGTTGTGACGTCAACGTGGGCGAATTTGGCAGTAGAGATGTTGGCTTCAACGACTTTTAGTATGAATATACAATTGGCCGTGTCTACTCTATAAATGGTCTAAGATCAGATATACCAGTATCAGCTGTTTGGGTGGCAAGGCTGAGATCTGGAAACCTTTTTCTCCTATCTTCCTACACTGCCATTATAACGTGGACCTCACCATAGTTCCGAATTTGGAACAGCAAAACTGCCGCCTTTTAGCACTCCAGGTGGATGTTTTGTCAACTACAATCAAGAAATTCCTAATTCAAAAAAACTTGTTAACTAGGTCTAGGTTATGTTTATAGAATGCATGTAGTAGCTAATGTCAGCACAAGCAGGTATGTTTTCTGTTTCTCAATTATTCTTTTCTAGATTATTATGACAAAGAATAGTGTAAGCTACTTGGACGTGAATGTCTTTTGCAGTGCTCAAATGAAATTCTAGTCTCGGCTGACGCCTCGACTAGAAAGATCATTCTCGCCTGCAAAACGGCCCTTCCCGTCCTTGTGACTTAAGATACTATTTTGGGTTTGACTAGGGGTCCACGTTATAATGACAGTGGGAAAAGATAAGTGACAGCGTTGCCGATTCTTTGCCTTGCTACTGCCTTCTATAGAGGATAGCTGGTTTATTAATGTAATATCAATTGTTTAGTCTATTCGCTAAATAGGCGACTATAAAAGAAAAAAAAAATATAATATATATATATATATATATATATATATATATTAAATAAATAAAAGTAGTTGAATAACTACTGTAGTTGGATAGGTACCCTTTTTAGAAGTAACAACATCTTCAAGTAACTCTAAATTTAAAAAAATCAGAATTATAATTATTTAATAGAAAGGTTATTATTTTTTACTTTTTACAATTATTTATTTATTTAGTCATGTACAATTACTACAATTATATGAGAAAACACAACAAGCTTATGCCCAAAACTGTCCCTTTTCAAAATTATACTACAGTCCAAATCAAAATCTAGGTTAAGCTACTATCACTTATTAAAATAATTTGATGATATGCGTCAAGAAATATACGGTTCATTGATTAAATAATAAACTTTTATAATTAAGATGATGTATTTTGTTAATTAATTATACATGTATTTTATATGTATTTATACATTGTTAAAAACGATCTGGCAACGTTGAGAAGCTAGAAGAGGATAGCGCTATTTGCTTTGTCTAATAATAGACAAGAATAGCAACACTAATTTTAATCAAATATGCTGCCACTATAACGTGGACATCACTTTCTCTGACAGATGAATGTGAGAATCTCAAAAAAGTTTGGTGTACCTCACTTTATAAGGTCCTTTAATTAAAATTACTCTCTCAACTGTATAGATATAGAATAGAGCAAGGCCAAATTGATATCTGCAGGATTTTGATAGCCGGTGCTGTACTGCGTATTCTGAGATAGAATAAACTCTTTACAGTTTAAAATCAATATTGTTTGCTTCTCATAACTACAACAGGAATTGAGAATGGCTCTGGATCTCAAGACTATGGAAAAGATGCTGGAAAAGCTGAAATCTGAAATAAATGAGAACATGAAGATAACTATCAAAGAAGAAATATCTGCTCTCAATTTAACATCTATTATAGCTGAGCAAGATAGAAAAATTGAGGAGTTAGGAAAAGAAAATGAAAGATTAAAACAAGAGCTGCAGGAGCAAAGTAGTTTGATTAATAATATGAAAAGAAGAAGCAATCTTATATTCTACGGAATTAAAGAACCCAATGGAGAAGCTAGAGAGCAGGTTATGCATAAAGTTTTAGATGTATGCAAACAGGTGTTAGCAGTAGAACTCGAATCAAGCGACATAAATTTTGTTAGAAGGCTAGGCAGAAAAGGTAATAATAAAACACGTCCTATTATTTTGTCCCTGGTTTCGGAAATTAAGAAAAATAACATTTTGGCAAACTGCGGCAAGTTAAAGAACTCAACAGTTTTTGTTGCTCGAGACTTGGATAAGGAATCGAGAGAAAAACAAAAGGAGCTCAATGAAGTTCGTAAGCGGCTAAAAGATAAGCATATTGTTAAAATAAGAATGAATTCATTAGAGATCGATGGTAGAGTTTTGAGCTATGAAGACGTTAAGCGTGAGTTTATGGAATTTGAGGAAGATTGTCCATTGGAAGCGAACCGGAAGAAGAGGAAGGGGAGATGACTTACCAAGACAAATAAGGAAAATCAATGCCTCACAATCAGCAGGTAATTCATCCATCACACAGTTTTTTCGTGCCCAAAACGATACCAGCTGCAATAATTAATAGCTGCTCTCCGAATAAAGTGAATGGATCAGGATCTAGCACAACTTATAATAATGTATCATCCCTGAATATTGTTGCTTTCAATGTAGCTGGAATTGCAAATAAATTGAGTAATGTTAAATTTATTGATTTTATAAAAAGATATGATGTATTTCTACTGTTTGAGACATTTGTTGAGGATGAGAACATTCTGTTGAGACTCAAGATAGTGTCGAGGAATATGAATTGATGTGGACTCCTGCAACTAGAGCTGCAAGCCGCGGTCGCGCAAGTGAGGGAACAATTTATGGAATTAGAAAAAGAAAGAATCACGAGAAAATGCTCAACTATAAAACTATTTCCAACTGTAATCTCATCGAACTACACGTCGAGTCGCAGAAGCTCCTCATCGTCCCGGCTTACCTCAACTGTAATAGATTGCAGAATGACTTTGCCAGGCTTAAGGATTTGTTGATTGAAATTGAAAATTCCAACTTCATGTTGATGGGTGACCTGAATGGAAGGATCGGGAATAAGCAGACCATACCAGAGGATACAGTTACAAACTTGCTTTGCCCTCTCAATTGTGACAGAAATTCAAAGGATCACACAATCAATGCTAATGGAAGGGAATTATTAGCTATGTTTGCTGATTTTGGTCTCGTTATTTTGAACGGTCGCACAGCAGAGGACGCATGTGGAGAATATACGTTTATTGGAGCCCAGGGCTCTTCAGTCATTGATTTGTGCGCTCCCTCGATTGAGGCTCTTCCTCTTATTAAGTCGTTCGAGGTGACTCCGCAAATATTCTCAGACCACCTGCCGATATCTGCCGAGGTTCTTTTACCTGGAAAATCTGAAACTTCTGAGATCTGCGCCATACCGATACGGAGAAAGCTGCAATGGAAGTCAAGAGATAGGCTGAAGTATCAGCAAGAACTTGATTTGAGAATAAGACAACGTCTGCACTGGAACAACTGTGAGGATGATCTGAAATATTTGATATCAATAATTCATGATTTCGCTCCTGTCAGTCAATTGGATAGCCACTCAAAGTGCGAGGGAAAACAGATATGGTATGACATTGAGTGTGAGAGAAAAAGGAAAGAATCATTTCGTCTCTTGAAACTATTCAGGAGAACAAATTCAGAATCAGTCCGAGAAATGTACATGGAGAGGAATAAGGAATACAAGAAATTATGTGTGGAAAAAAGAAAAAAGTTTTGGTGTCAATTGACAGGAAGATTCAAGGAGGTGAAGGATTCTAGTCAGTTCTGAAGCTTGTGCGGTGCTTTAGAAGGAAGAAATTCAGCACAGGCACGAGTATAACATTGAGAGACTGGGTATTACACTTCAACCAGCTACTGAATCCATGCATCCTGGCAGATAAAATATTGTACGCTGCTCCTTTCATCGTGAATGATATTCTGGATGCGCCGATTTCCCTGCAGGACCTCAAAAGTGTTCTCAGAAGAGCCAAGGAAAACAAAGCACCAGGGGAGGATCGAATTACATACGAGTTCATCAAGTATGCATCACCTGCTTTTTTGGAAAAATTGTTGGATGTGTCAATGGTCTATTTGAGTCTTCAGTCATGCCAGAGAGCTTTAGGGAGTCAATAATATACCCTATCTTCAAAAAAGGGAATAGCAATGAGGCAGAGAACTACAGAGGCATCTCTTTCTGCAACACAGTAGGCAAAGTCTTCGCTGGGATACTGCTGGATAAAATGGAGAAATGGATTAATTGCCACAACATTTTGCAGGAGTTTCAGGCTGGCTTCAGAAAACATTATTCAACGGTTGACAACATATTCAATCTGATGAGTATTGTGAATATCAAGCTCAGTGGGAAAGGGAAGAAAGTATATGCCTTTTTTGTTGATTTCTCTGCGGCATTCGATCGGATAGATAGGCATGCACTGTTCTATAAACTCGCGGAGATTGGTGTGTCGCGGAAGATGGTGAATGCATTGAGGCATTTGTATGATGGGTCAACATCGAGAGTGTGGGGCCAAGAGGGCTTGTCCGAAAAGTTTGAGACTGGCACAGGTGTTAAGCAGGGCTGTTTGTTGAGTCCCCTATTGTTCTCAATCTTTTTAAACGATTTGGAGGATTGCTTGGAGGGTGGAGTCAGTGTTGGTGGGATCTGCATAAAGCTTTTGGCCTATGCGGATGATATTGTTCTTCTTGCCCCAGACAGAGTATTAATGAGAAAGATGATATCTAACCTAGAGGTGTATTGTGAAAGATGGAATCTTCAAGTTAATCTGAGTAAGTCGAAGATTATGATTTTCAGGAGAGGAGGCAGAACCAGTCGTCATGATGTATGGTTCTACAACAATGAGCCAATTGAAGTTGTAGGGAGTTACAAGTATCTGGGAGTGAACTTAACACCAAAACTTTCACTGAATAATCATTTTAAAGAGAAAGCTTCTGTAGCAAAGATGACACTGAATATGTTCAACAGCCTTCTGACCCAGAAAAATATTCAATTCAAACCTAAGCTTGATGTATTTGAGGCAATGTCTAGATCCACAGTATGCTATGGAGCCCAAGTCTGGGGAGGAAGAATGATAGATGAGGTCGAGAAAGTGCAACGCCTCTTCATTAAGAGGGTCTTCAACCTGCCAATGTGGGCCCCAGATTATTGTTTGTACCTGGAAACTGGACTAAAACCTCTGCTGGTTTATACATTGAGGCTGCATATCAAGTATATGCGTCGATGCCTAGAGCTTCCGGAACAAAGATACCCGCACATACTGCTGAAAAAAGTGATTGAGAAAAAAGTCTTTATGCATAATGATTGGAGCAATCTAGAGAGGGTGTATGGGGTCCCTGCTACAAGTCTCCTGACGGGCGATGTTCAAGCGATTCTGAACGGAGTTGACGAGAAACTGCAGGAAAATTTCAGAAGAAGATTGATGGTGAGCCAGAGGTGTTCAATCTACCCACAGCTTGAACGTTTCACCAACTATGTTCATCAGCAGGACGACTTCACGCTGGTCAAATGGTTCCTGAAGGCAAGGACTGAGCTCATCCTGCTGAACAGGTGCTCCTTCGATCGTGGTGTCAAGACGTGTTCCCTCTGCAATCTGAAGGAAGACGAGGATGTGCCCCACTTCATCGCCAGATGCCCTGTTCTCGCTGAGATCCGGACGAGACACCTGCGGAAGAGTATCCTGTCTGAAGGGGAGCTGCGGGCACACCTGAATGGACAGGACTGGCAGGCGGTGAGCCGGTACTGCAGGGAGGCTTGGCAGTACAGATTCTTTCTGGTCCAGGAGTTCAATTTTTGATTGTTTCTTATCAGGAATATTTCGATTACAAAATTTCAATGAGATTTTACATTTGTAATAAATAACTGCAATTATTATCAACAGCACAAAAATTCCAGTTGGGATAAGAATATAATGAAGTAGGTAATTGCTTTCAGCTGTAAAATCCTCTATAATTTCTAGTGGTTCTATATTTAGATTAGCTTTATGGATCAAGTCGAAAGATAGATTTGTATATAGTGTTCTCGCAGGTTGTTCTGAGGGTAAGGATACAATGCTTTCCCAATAAACGTATGGTTCTAAAAAATTAAACAGCTTTTCTGATTCTTCAAGGTTCAGTAATTGAGTCTTCCTTGGATAAATTGTAATGTTTTGATTTTGTTTACTTATAGTGCAAGTAGTAATATTGAACATTAAATATTTATTTATGACTTGAATGTATCTTATAAAAGGTTGAGCCTCACTTATAACCAAAGATTTACAATCATGAAGGTCCTTATCGTCTAAAAGTTGACTTATACACTTATTAACTATTCTAGACATATTCTTACAATAATAATTATTTCTTATTAGTAAACAATCTCCTGTAAACAATGAGTTATCTTTTCGAATTATGAAGGACGGATGTTCAACAATTGTTCGCAACTCATTTCCTTTTACGACTGGGTAAGATAGGAGAAAAAATGTCTCATAGGCATGAGAATACAAAGGCAATTGTATAAAATAAGTAATGAAATCATCTTTCACATGACAATGTGCAGACCCTAGCTGCCACAAAATTTCGGGTTCATCAGAAATGAGAGACAATTTAGCCGAATGAATTAATAAAGACAATTCGTTTCTAGACAGAATACTTGAATGGATTATGTTTAGTCGACAAAATTCTAAGCTCACCATAATATCGTCTATTTTATTTTTTATGAGAGTCAATGTGTTGAATAAGAAAGAATGTTGTTGAGTTAGCTCTATTGAAGTGAATTGAGTGGTGATTGAATTAAAATAATTTTTCAGCTTGACATTGTTGGCATGAATGACATCAATCCCATTGTTAAATTTGTGTATCAAGTTTCTATTGATTGACAATTGATTTTCGACATTATGCTCTAAATGATATTCATTTGCTTGCACTTTCTCTAAAATTTTGTCATATTTCGCTTTGTCGTCAGAGTCCATATTTCCTGTAATCCAGCTTATTGCGGAACCAAGTCCGTTTATGAGACCTCTCTTAATTCTAAGATTATTTATATGAATATGATCAAATTTTAACTTAATATCATCTAAATACAAACGTAAAATATTACAACGATTCTTATCACTATCCTTAGCTCTTAAAAGGTTTACAGAGTCTTCAATATGTGTTAGTTCAACATGTAGTCGTGTAATGTTTATGTTGTGCATGTATGTGTATGTGCCATTTATAATGAAGGAGTTCTGTACTCGAACTGGTGTAATGCCAGATGATTTGGTCAAGTCCGTTACTTTATACGACATTGCTGGGACCAGCAGCAGGAGAATGAGGATCATCTTGGTCTGAAACAAATTTATTATTTTTCTTTTTAACTATTTTCCGTGGTCGTTTCATCCTATTAGGATGGATTTTGAATGGTCGTTTTTGAATTGCTCTGGAATTTGTAGCAACATTTTGTTGTTTATCATATTGTACTTGGAAGAATTTTGGCTTGTTCTTTTTATTGAAGGTTGTTTTAATAAACGGGGCTTCGGGGATTTCGACGTCTGTTTCCCTATTCTTATTCAATAATTCTGTCCTAGTTTGTTTTTCCATCTCTACCTTATCTTTTACCAATCTATGTATAAGCTGTAACCTATCATGATACTCTTTTGTACGCTCTTCAGTGATAAGTTGTTCTGTAGTGTCATTCAGAAAAGAATTCTCAGAGATGCCGAATGTTATTTCCATTGGTGTCATTTTTAAGGTGGAATTGAGTGTGTTATTGAACGCAATCACGGCCGTTTTCATGTTGGCTTCAGTGGTATTATTTCTATTTTGAAGTTGGATAGAATTTAAAAGTTCAATTAGAGTGGAGTGAGTTCTTTCAATTAACCCTTGCGAGTCTGGATGACCAGGGGTAACATAATAAGGTTCGACTTCATAAAGTTTTAGAAAATCACGTAAACCAGCGTTGTCAAATTCTCTGCCGTTGTCCATCTGTACGATCTTGGGGGTTGGATAGAGAGAAAAATAGTCGAAGAGATGGTCTTTTACCTCGATTTGATTAAGACTCGTGAGGGGGTAGACTACGAGTCGTTTGGAGAAACAGTCGATGATTGATAAAAATTTACGTTTGTCATACTGAAAGGCATCAAGTTGCAGTTTTTCAAAGGGCTTTGTAGGAGTAGGGGATACTTTGTATTCTGCACGAATGGGACGACGTTCGTATTTAGTCTTTAAACATATTGGGCATTTGTTTATGAAGTTAGTAATATCACGCATCATTGAAGGCCAATAGTACCGTCGTCGAATGTGTGAGTAACTCTCTGAAATTCCTCTATGATAGGTTTTTCCAGTATGATAATTGGAAACTACTTCTTTTTGTTCGTCGGGATCAGTAATGTCAAGATTAACTTTTTTATACCGCTTAATCTTAACTGAGTTGAAACTTTCCTTAATGACTTTAGCAAAGTTGTTAAACATTGATTCGTACTGATTACTCAATAAACCATCTTTTGAACAATATACACCATACGTGGTATTCGGTTTCAGGTATTCTAAACAAAATTTGTTTATGTGTTCGAAATCCAAGGGGTCTTGAAAACAGAGAAGGAGTCTGTTCTTATCAAAAATTTTCTGAAGGGTAGGTGTTTTGTTTCCGCGTTCAATAAGTATCTGATTATGTTCAACGTTCAATATTTTATCGTCGTCTACTATCTGAATTTGTTCATTTGAACTGTCTGCTGAATGAATTGTCACAAGGCTGTCAGTGTCATTATGAATTGGTAAAGCATTGTCGTCAATTTCTTTAGTTGGTTGATGAGTATCGGTATGATCGGCATTGTCTTCACGAAGAAGAATATAGTCATTCATATCGAAAACAGAGCTACCAGTACCACAATCATTATTTTCCATATCATGGGGCTCAGAAGTATTAGCATTAGCATCATCTTGGTTATTGAATCGAGTTAAAGCATTCGCGATGTCATCAAGATAACCATTAGGATCATCTATCGGTGGTGGGTCATCGTTACTATTCAACTGAATCAAATCGTCTACGTTTATGTCGTCAAAGCCATGAAAGGGTAGGTCTTCGTTGCCGAAGCCTAAAAAGTCATTATCATCGTTGTCCATTAAATTGATGGGCTGCGAGGGTATGCGGGACAGTGCATCTGCCACGTGATTGGTTTTTCCCTGCACGTAATTAATCTCAAAGTCAAATTCATCTAAAAGTAACTTCCATCTGAGTAGTTTTGAATTAGGTTCTTTTATGTTTCTAAGCCATTGTAAAGGTTGTGGTCTGTTTGAATCAAAAATTTTCGTCCGTATAGATATGGTCTGAAATGTTTGCATACCCATACAATAGCAAGTAGCTCTTTTTCTATAGTCGATAAGTTAACCTCACTCTTATTAAGTGTTCGTGATGCATAGGCTATTGGGAGGTCATTACCATCAAACTTTTGGGACAATACACCTCCGATGGCAAAGTTGCTCGCGTCTGTGGTGACAAGAAACTGTTTCGAGAAGTCAGGTAATTGTAGGATTGGACTGTTTTGTAACATTAGTTTCAAATTTTCAAAAGCCTCCCTGTAGTCCTTGCTATTGGGATTGATCTTTACATCTTTTCTCAAAGCAGCAGTGAGTGGTTTAGCTATTTTAGCATAGTTTCTAATCATTTTGCGATAGTAACCGGTCAGTCCAAGAAATTGTTTGATTTCTTTGGCGGTCTTAGGGATTGGAAAGTTTTTTATGGCTTCAACTTTAGAGGGGTTAGGCATCACACCTTTTTCCGAAATGATGTGCCCTAAATACAACAACTCACGCTTGAAAAACTCAGTTTTATCAAGTTGAATTTTCAAATTGTGTTCCTTTAGTTTCGTAAATGCCGATTTCAAATGCTTTAAATGTTCCTCAAGGCTATCAGAGAAAATTATTATATCATCCATGTAGACTAGTACATTGGTCATTCTTGAAAAAATTATGTTCATGGCCCTCTGAAACGTAGGGGGTGCATTCTTTAACCCAAACGGCATACGTAAAAACTCGTAATGTCCGTGCTCTGTTGAGAAAGCTGTCTTAGGTACGGATTGCGGGTCCATTTGGATTTGATGAAAACCGGAGGCCAGATCAATGGCTGAAAAGTATGTAGCCCTGCCTATTTTGCCAAACAGATCTTCAATGTTGGGTAGGGGGAATTTATCATCAATAGTTTTATCATTCAATTTACGGTAATCTAGAACCATACGGATTTTCCGCTTGCCTGATGCATCAGGTTTTTTGGGAACCACCCAAATAGGGCTGTTGTATGGTGAATTGGAGTGTTGGATAATTTTGTTTTTTAGTAGTTTGTCGATTTCAAATTCAATATCTTCCCTATAAATCTGTGGGTATCTGTAGTTTTTTGTGTAGACGGGAAGATCGTCTTTCGTATTGATTGTATGTTTTAGCAAATTTGTACTACTCAAGGGATCATTTTCTCGTTTTATTATTTCAGGGAACTGCTGAACTAGGCTAATTATTTTAAGTTTTTCTTCCTCGTTCATGTGACTTGTTCGTAATAGAGATGGTATATCTTGAATTATATCAGCCAAGTTTTCAGGACAATTGGTCGTGAATTGTTTTGGCTCAATAATTTCTTCTACATCTTCTACATCCATGGGCTCCTGATAGATAGTCAGAAGCTCATTTGAAAAAACAACACATTTACATTTATTATCAGTGATTTCTACAATACCTTCTTCAACAGTATATACATCTGTATTCACTTCTTTAATTAATCCTGTTGTTACATTTGGGGCTGACTTAACCGGGATTGAGATCACGTTGTAGCCTGGTTGTAATGTAACACTCTTATTATCTAGCAAAAACAACAATTCTTTCATTCCATCCTTATATTCAAGTTTATCATTAGCAAAGTTTACATTCATCTTAAACGCACGTAATGTTTCATTTCCAAGAAGTATGTCATACTTAGTGGAGAAATCAAATATATACATCTTTATTCTATGGGGTTGGGAAAATACATTTTCAGTGTTGAAAAAAATATATTCGTTTCCTTTACTTTCTCCATTAGGAGTTTTTACAATAAAGTCTTCCTTGTATCGAGTGATCTCAGGAGAGACCAATGATGGATGCATATAGTTTTTAGCAGATCCTGTGTCTACTAGCCATTTTCTTTTCTTTTGATCGAGAAAGTAAGGAAGAGATTTGTTTAAGATGTTCAAGTCGAGTCGCTTGGGGGGTCCTCCGAAAACTGGGGGCCTGACTCTAAAAAATGGTTCGTGAGTTTGTTGAGTGATTCAGTCAAAGTGTTTATTTGACATTGCATAGCCTCAATCGGGCTCTGATTGTAGTTATCTTCTGGTTCTTCCTCTAAGTAGTTTACTTCATATGGTGATCTGTAAGTTTTCAATTTTTGTACAGGGTCTGTTCTTTGAGTGCGCATAGACACTGTGTTTGACGAACTTACTTGAGTGTTCGGTTTGAAATTACTGTTTTGCTGCTGAAAGCTTTGTTGTGGAAAACGTTGTTGTTGAAAGTTTGGACGATAGTTTTGTTTTTGGAAGCTTTGATTTGAAAAATTTTGTTGAAAGTTTTGGGGGAAGTTAGTTTGTTGAACATTGTGTGGTGAAAATTGTTGTCTACTTTGGAAGGGTCTGTGTGTTTGTTCGAAAGAATTGTCGTGTGACCATTGTTTTTGAAAGTTTTGTTCGTAATTAGGATTTCTAAATGTTGTTGTGTTGTTGGAATGTTTCCTACTATCTACCCTGTTCATTGTTTCAATAGTGGTTTTGTAGCGTAGTTGTTGTAATACAATACTACAATCGTTTATTAACTTATTCCTAGCATCATCTAGGTCTTGTACTTGTAGTACTTGCAAATGTGACCCTAATGTTGGGTGAACTCCATGAACAAAAGTATTTACAAGTGTAGCATTCAGTTGACAAATCAAATTTTCTAATAGTAAACCTGTAACACCATCTAGCTTATACTTAGTAATTACATTTGTACGTTTTTCATTAAGTCTGTTCAAAAATTCAATAGGATGTTCCCTTTGATAGGATTTCATCACAGTCAACTCAGCAATGAGTTCAGGTACAGATCTGTTATCAGCAAAATTTTGTTTTAGTGATTTTATCAAGTCTTTTATTGAAGAACAACTGTTGTTGAATGCTACTGCTTCGGCTGGTCCTTCAAGTTTGCACATAGCAGCTTTGAAAAGAATCCAGTGATTAGCTTCTTTTTCTTGAATGTTATCAGCACAGTAGCCGATAGAAAGGTCTTCGCAAGTAGATATGAATTGATGTAACTTGTGAGAAGTACCATCGTAATGAGGTATGTATCTCAAGAGTTCATGTGGAATAGGTTTAGTGATTGTTGCCATTTTTGAAATCTCTGAAGTTGAAGATAAGACTGGATGCAGTTTTGAGGGTTTGATGAAGTTCTTTTGTTTGGTACTCACAACTGGTTTGGAGAGCGTACTTGGATCGTCCTGGTCCTCGTCCGTGGATGAATCCGTGTCGCTTGGTTCTCTGTTGGTTAGGGGCCGCCAGGTGTTGTTTCTCTCTGCCAGGATGGAAGGCTGTGCACTTGGTTCCAGAGTGATGAGGGTAGGCCGCAGATGAGGAGTTACACTCGCGTTTTGGATTCGAGACAGTTGGTCGCGAAAAAAAAGTTAATTGAACTTTACCGAAACGTCTGCGGTCCCGTTTGTTCGGGCGCCAGTTAAGTAAACGGAACACGTGACATCCTTTTTAAAAAGATTTATTCAAGAAACAAACCGGCATAGTAACTGCCCAAAATACAGAAATGAGACAAAGAATCTTAATTACTAGAGCTTATATACTATTCTAAGTGCTGTATCAGCTACTATACAATAACAATGGGTATAACTTTTGAACTTTTCACATTTCTTTTTTTTCACATTTATTTGGAGTCTGAACATGTAAATTCCATCTGCTCCTCCAGACGGCACTTTGCCATGGAGAAAAATGCCTACAATAAAATGTTATAACTGATTTATTTTGTAATGTAATTATTGTGAAATTGAATAAAGGCCAATTTATTATTATTATTATTATTATTATTATTAATTAAAATTAAGATCACTTTAATCAATTAAATTTAATAATTAATTAAGGTTTTTACTTTTTTAATTCATTCTCAGGTCACGACCCCGATCACGAGCCTCCCGAAGCGATGTCGAAACTAGTTTCGTCCGTTCCTCCTGACGGACTGTGGGAGGACAACTTCTTCATGTTCAAGGGACGTGGCTTCTGGAGCAGCTGGGCTGAAATGGCACACTCAGCAAAAATCACTCCAACTGACAATCTCGGGCAGCTGGTGGTGCCTACACTAGAAACTGTCAAGTTAGTTGAATTTCTCTTCAAATCGAACAGCCTTTAAACGACGATGAGTCTCACTGGGATTCACTTTCTCAGCAGTTAAAAATTCGATAACAGCGCGTTGTTCAATTCTCGTTGACATAACACCAGAACATGACGCTATACTTTCAATAACCATACCAAACTGGATGAACGCAACGCCATCAAACTGCGCAGCCATGTAGAGGAGAGAAATGTACTTCCACATGCCATCAGACGTGCTTCTGAAATTTTTGATTAATTTTTATTGACCATCAGGCTACAATAAGAGCATTAGGCAAGTCATATATACATAAATGACCATAAATAGAAATACAAATCTCAGTACCCTTTTTTTGAATTATTTTATCACTTAAATAAAATAATTAAAAAAACGGGAACTGAGATTTCTATTTCTATTACAAGTAGCCCTAAATAGAAAAGAGACAATAAATTACCATGTTTATTTAGTATATGCTCAACAAGCATGTGTTCATTTCTTATCAGTCTCCCCTCTTATATAATAATAATAATAATAATAATAATAATAATAATAATAAATAATAAATTTTATTAACCAATCATATCAAACAAAATAATAATACTGTATACAATACAGCAAAATCTTGTACT
The DNA here is from genome assembly GCF_014356525.2 of Nilaparvata lugens. Classification (NCBI taxonomy): domain Eukaryota; kingdom Metazoa; phylum Arthropoda; class Insecta; order Hemiptera; family Delphacidae; genus Nilaparvata; species Nilaparvata lugens. The sequence continues at coordinate 37,346,581 of NC_052511.1, read as the reverse complement.
AATAAACTTATACAAATCAATGAAAAAAGGTCCATCCCTCTATAAGCATAAGCTTGTGCTGAGGGATGAGTCGTAAGAGCAATTACCTTATTACATAGAAATAATAAATGAACAAAATAATAGAAATCATCATCATCAAAGTGTGAAAGATAAATAAATACAATCTTCAAACTATAATTAACTAGATTACGTAATTTATTGATGCAGTTACTAAATAAATAAAGTTTTAATCATACAAAATAAGAATAAAAAATAAGAAATCCAAATTGGTAAGAAAACAAAAATTATATAAACACAAATATCTTGCAGTTGCAAAACAGAATAAAATTATTTCTCTAGGAGTCCTTATTTATACTTTGCAAATTTATATATACATTAATACAAATACAGACAAACGGGAAATATAATGGAAAAATATGCACACAAATATGCTCCAATGAGAATAATATTCAAAATAGTACCCAGTACATCATAGAACTCATAATAACTTGCATTAATTACTTTGAAAACAAAATTAACCAAAAACAAACATGATAAGATGAAAATGATAGTAAATATAAAACAAACAGCTAATAGGAAATGAATCGAAATACTGACAGGGAATGAATCAATCTTGTCTCAGATTGATAAAAGTTTTTAAACAATTTTTAAACTTATTGAAATTTGGAATGCCTGAAATTGAAAGAGGAAGCTCATTGAATAAATGAGGTCCCCTGGCAGAAGCATGACATGCAGCTGCAGAAGTCCTGAAACGATGCTCCTCCAGGAGCAACCTCACTTGCCTTCGAGTTGCATAGTTGTGTGATACAGCCACAGGAAAAGCATGAGGTTTCAAATAAACAAACTTTAATAGGTTGAATTCATATAGCTTGGGTATTGTAAAGACTGAAAATTCCCGGTACAGGCCTTCAGTAGGGTTTGTTGGTTTCCTCAAACAAATTTTTATAATATTCTTGTGAAGTATGATTAACGGTTGCATAATGGAGGCACCACAGTTACCCCAACCTATGATTCCATAACTCACAATGGACTCTATCAATGCTAAAAATACCATTCTTATTTGATGAAGAGGTAAGATATTTCTTAGCTGTACAAATTTATAAATTAACCTTCTCATTTTTGAACACAGATAAGATATATGACTTTCCCAGCGCAGGTGCTTATCTATCATGATACCTAAATATCTAGCTTTCTCCTGAAACTCCAGTCGAACACAAGTACACTGATTATGCTGGTTGCAACCAGTGTTGTGGATAACAATATTGCAATCTTCAAAAACAGTTGGTGAACCTGCAGAAGTTAGCGAAAAGGGGATAACAACAGTCTTGGCAACATTTATAGACACCAGATTATCATCCAACCATTCTTTTATCACAGATAAACCATTATTGGCCAACGTACAAGCATCAGACCAGCTTGAGCTATGAAACAAAGCAACTGTATCATCTGCAAATGAGTATAGAAAACCGCTTTGAATATTTAAACTGAGAAGATCATTTATATAAATTAAAAATAAGATAGGACCCAGGACTGTACCCTGCGGCACTCCAGTACTCAGCTCAGATACTGAACTCAAAACTTCACTTACTTTTGTGGCCTGTAATCTTCCTCTCAAATACGACTTGAAAAACTTTAAAGCAATCCCTCAGAAACCAATTGACTCCATTTTCCGTAAAAGTATGGAATGATCAACCGTGTCGAAAGCTTTTGTAAAATCTAAAAATACACCTAGACACTTTCTACCCATATCCAAGTGATTTATGATATCCTTCGTAACATGAAAAATTGCATCAGATGTGTTCAATCCATTGCGAAACCCAAATTGTGAATTGGATAAATTTGATATAAGTGGGAATTTAGTAGGCAAAGTGAGTAGGCTACAATTCACATCAATATAAATAAAATCTACAAAATTTAATGAAGCTCTTTCAGTTCTACAATAGTAGTTTATCAATTATTTTTCATGTCTGGACACATTTCAATGCCTCCCATTCAATCAATGCCGACAGTAGAATGTGAATCTCAGTGTGGACATCTGTATGCTGCAATATTGTACAAAAGTAGGCTACAAATTATTGATTATTAACTAACTAAAATAATTCTATTTTGTTGTTTACAGTATAATTCATGAAATCGCCATGCTTAAAGGTTACCGTTATATTTATTAATTCATTTAGTCAAAATTACGCAAGAATTAAAATGATATTGGAAGAGCAAATCAGGGGAACTTTTAATATTCCTCTTCCAAATTTAGATTATGTGTTCAATACCATAAATTGAGATTTGTTTCAGATACCAGTATGTAATCGAGAAGTTGGTGCACAATTTCCTTCCGGTTTGCCTGATGGGGCCAACCGGAACTGGCAAGAGTTTCTACATTGATGACTTGATCACCACACGACTGTCGCTCCAGGAGTTCGAACCCTCCAGCATGACTTTCACCGTCAACACTCAGCCAAATTTGGTTCAGGTTTGTTCATTAATTGATTAGGAGTACACCTAAAACATTTTGTTCCCCATCATCGCTCCTCATATGTATAACTTTTTATAAAAATAGCTTCAAGTTGAAAAAATACATTTTCATATAGTACAGTACCGAATTTCATTACATAAATAGTTAAAATCATTCATCAAATAGTAGATTTTTACTGCACGCATAATTTTCAATCACATTTGTTCGGAACCTACCTGAAACTGTGAGTCCACTCATCTCTCGTCATCATGAGCATTGGAATTGTTTTGTGTTCACTGCTTTATAAACAAATCATAACTTAATTCAAAATTAATCATTAACTCCTTCCGGATTATTCTTGGAGTGGAAGAACCTTTGGCATGATCAGAAATTTGTACATAACCTAAATAATTATATAAATAAAAACGATGAAAACTTTTTACTGTCAAAAAACGACGTATAAGAAAAGAATAATAATTAGTAATTAATAATCTAGAGTCTAAGCTAGTAATAAATGATAAAACTTATGATTATTATATACATTTTATGACAATATACATTTTTATACAGTGGATACACATCATTTTACCCGTCGCACAATCCCTTATAATATACGGCCAACTGTAGTGAATGCTTTCAATATTAATTTTACTTCATTAACATCTAGTAAACACCAATTTGAATATCATAGTGATAAACTAATAATTAAAATTCCGGAAGACTTTATAAAGGATAAAATAACAAAACCCTATTTAGATAAATAAAATCGTGGGTAAAACAAAACTATTATTTTAAAATTGAGAATTGAGTTGGCTGAATCACCAAATTTTTGTCAATATTAATTGTGTAAAAATTATTAAAACTCGACAATTTTTATATTATTTTTCTGTGCATCTATAATATTATTTTGTTTATCAAGTACTCGATTATTGATAAATTTCAACATCCATAGATTATGATTCATCAACATAATTGTATCATTTGTAGTGCTGATATTAGATTAAAAAACGTATTTCTTATTTTTAGAACTCGTGGCTGGAGCTCAAGGCTTCTTTTTCCAGTCACGCCAAAAACTATTGTAATTTAATGATTATTTTATTTGTAAAAATATTTCTTGTATTTGGCAATAAATTCATTATCCATTATGACAAAATACTCGCATGCAAGGACTATATTTTTCAAAATTTTATTAGAGATAGTAAGGTCTATGTTTTTCTTCCTCTACGTATTTTCAGTCATTAAATAAAATAAATCAATAAATCATCTATTAAACATTTACCAAGCTGGGCTAATAATGTGAGCTTCATCTTAAATTTCGTTCATTTCAATTTTTGCTCATTTATTGTAAGATATAAATATGATTACTCTGTTGATTTCAGACTGTAGTTCTGTCGAAACTGATCAAGAGAAAGAGGTCAGTTTTCGGACCGCCAATTGGCAAGCATTGTCTGGTGTTCATTGATGACATGAACATGCCTGCCAAAGAAATCTATGGAGCCCAGCCTCCATTGGAACTGCTCAGAATGTACTTTGATCATGGATATTGGTAAGCAAGCTTATAGATTAAGATCCAGTCACCTTAGAATCCACTAAGGGTAACCCTCCACTGGAACTGTATTCAACCGATTCGTTCGGCCGTTGGAACGGACTAATCTGCCGGCCGTTAATTCGGCCGAATATGGTCATCCATTGGAACCGTTTACGTCAGTCTAGTTCAGTAGTTGGCTGAACTATTGAATATTGAATTAACTACTATCATAGCCACCAAAATTTTTCATAAACAATGATAATATTGAGATTTTGAAAATTGAATAAACAAATATCCACTAAATTAGTTATTCATCACAATAATCTTACCTTCAGATCATATTTGTTCAGTAATCTTTGGCTACAGATTCCTTTGAACATCACGACGATGATATCTTTTGGCTTGCATATCCCACAATGGAACATGCTCTTGAACCAAACTTATCAAATTTTATAAAATAGTACCATTTAAAATAATTAATAAAATCTTAAAAAACAAATTGTAACGTAATTTGGTTTTTAATATTTTATTAATTATTTTAAAGGTTACTATAATCCTATTTCATAAATACAAGAACGAAGCCCTGAATTCATACATTTATCAAATTTTCATTGTCCATAGTTAAAACTTTATAAAGCAGAACAAGTTAAAACCCAAAAACAGACAAGACTGTGAAACAATTTTGAGGTTAGGATGATTTTGTCTCAGCTCGACTTTGGCTGGATAAAGCCGGAAAATCCCATTCAATTCGGATCGAAAACTTGATTGGGCTGAGACGGCCGTGCACGGACGTAAGAACCTGTTGCAATGGACGAGCATCTATAGCTTTCTTTGTTGGGGTATCGTTCGGACGAGTTCGGTAGTTTTCGGCCTATGCTAGTTCGGACGAAATCGGTTCCAGTGGACGGCCCACCTTAAACTCATGTCTTTAGTGAATTAATAAATTAGTAATTACTGATCATTTCTAAATTTTGAAATGCATATCTCAAATAAGTGGAAAAATGTAGAGTTTCTGAAAAATTGAGTCGTTTGAGGTACCAATGCATTGTTACCATTCAAGCGACGATGTAAGTTTACTTTTTATTATATATGGTTGGTATGTTGATGTATCTATATGTGGTTGCAAAATTTAATATTTGTTGTTGAAAGTTCCAAGTGTATTATTTATTAGTGAAAATATTGAAAAGATTTTGAACGATTTATTGGGAATGAACATTTGAGAGTTGTATAAAAATAATTGAATGTATGCAATCAATTTTACATGTAATTACTACTGTATTAGGTTATGAACAAGATTTTCGAAGAAGATTTTTAAAGCACCTTAGACAATTCGTAATACCTTTCGTTCTGTTTGAAGGTTTGACCTGAAGGACATGAACAAGATTTTCGTGGAGGACTTGTTCTTTGTGGCGGCCATGGGCCCGGCGGGGGGGAGTCGCCAGGAGGTGTATGCCAGGTTTCTGCGTCACTTCTGTCTGCTTTCCATCAATCTGTTCCCAGAGCCCAGCATGACCAAGATCTACAGCACTCTGTTGGTTGAGGCCATGCGGGTAAGTCGTTATTCGAAAACAAATTTAAATAAATATATTTTTGGACTGTGCCTGTTGGTTCTTCCCCAATCATTTTGATGAATTTTGTTTTGTGTATCATTGAATAAATGTTGTCATCATCTTACATAGTGAATCACTTCATAGTGAATGACTTCAAAGTTGAAACATGTGAGAAAAATAAGAAATTTCTATTGAAAAGGGTACTTTGATTTTAAATGTTTATGTTAATACAAGTAGCTCTAAACTAGAAACTATTCACAATATTATTTGAGTACCTAACATCCTACATGTAGAAAATGATGTATTTTCTGTAATTGTAATAATATTTTCTATATTTTTCATTACTATTGTATTTTTATTCTCTTTACTATTGTATTTTTATAACTAAAGTGAAATGTTTTTTATTTGAAAAACTTGTAACTTGATCAGACTTACATAATTGAAAATATACGTTGTTGGGTTAAGGTTTTTTTCAAATTACTATAATAATAATGATATCGAGTGACCTGGCTGTCTCAGGTCTGGTGTCAGAGTTTTCAGGTCGCAACTGATCAATTTCAGGGCCTCTGACATGACCTGACATGACCTATTACTATTGTATTTGTATAACTAAAGTGTATTTTTTCACTTTAAAGTTACTAGTAGTTCTGTGAACAGTAGACCTCGCGCAGTTATAAACCACAGTCTCCTTTAATACTGTCCATCAGAGTAAATTCTGTCCTGTCCTGTCGTGTCGGCGAGATACCGGTGTATAAACGACTAATGGCTGGTTGGGTTGTTGTATCGACAATGCTAATAATTTGATGTGAACAGCTATATGCTACTATCATCAAAAGCTTACCAGTAGAAAGCAGAGAAAAGTCAGGAGAAAATACTATGCTACTTCAAGTTATAATTGCAAGCCTCACTGTATGCAATTAATATTCCACACAACAGCTGTTTTTCCACCAAGTTACATTGAGATATTGAATTGCATGCAATTTATAATCCACTCGACAGCTGATTTATGATGAATAATTCTAAAGTCTGTTTTTTAAGGTAATATTGGCGTTCGAAGGAGACCTTTTTCCTTTTGTATTATCCTTAAAATGCAAAATTTCAAAAAACCTTATGTATACGTCGACGCGAAATTCAAAAAAGAAACATATATGTCAAATTTAATGAAAATCTATTGCTGCGTTTCGCTGTAAATGCGGAACATATAAACATAGAGAGAAATGAAAAACCGTCGACTTGAATCTTAGACCTCACTTCGATCGGTCAATAAAAATGCAATAGTGATAATATTAGTCAATACAAGATGGATAACCAACAAATTATATTCTTCAACTATGTAAGTCTGATCAAGTGACAAGTTTTTCAAATATAACATAATTTAAAATTAGGTTTTCGACGATATTATACTTATAATTTGTTTCGAATAGTTTCAGAATAAGTCGCATGGAAATAGTCTATCTGGTTCAATTAAAAAAAAAAATCAATCTCCATGTTAGAATCTCAGATTAAACTTTTTTAAATCTCGTTAACTCATGTGCCGACTTTTTTGAAGTTGATAGAGTCTGTAGCATTTGGAATTCAAGCCTCCTTCAAGATGGATTCGCACACAATAGTGACAGTGAACAGTAAATTTATAATTCGCACAATTTCTAACTGGACTATTCCCACTCGGCCGAATGAGTATGAATAATACCATTAGAATGTATGGGAATTATATTTTCACTGTTCACTGTCATTGTTGTGTGTAAATCCAGGTCAATGCACGAATCTGAATAAGATAAATTCTATATACTTGTTTCACAATTATTACATAATTCAATATTATTCTTCAATGTCGTTTTCCATCACGAACTGCTTATTATTAAATCACTTTTTGCCGTTAGAAAAACGACTAGCAGTCAGATATTTTACAATAAATGAATTAATCACTCACTGTGACAACGAGATCTTTCGGCAGGTCCGCCATCTTCTTGGTTGTTTTGATTGTCAACCAAGAAGATGGCGGACCTGCCGAAAGATCTCGACAGTGAGTGATTAATTCATTTATTGTAATAGTATATTTCGCACCTAGGGCCGAAAATGAGACTTTTCTGGCTCGAAATCGGTTTTCAAGTCCGAGGCCGTAGGCCGAGGACTAGAAAAGTTTGAGAGCCAGAAACACATTTTTGCCCATGGTGAGAACGTTATTTTTCGCCACACAGAAAAATAAACAATATAAATATGAGAATAATTTATTGTTTATTAGGCACTTCCGAAAGCAAAGGAAGGTCATAGCTCTAGCAAATCTGAGGTAATCTGAATATCAGGAAATTGTCCAAGTATTTTTATTTTTTATTCTGATTTGTCTAAATAACCTAAAAGATTATGTTCAATTATGTAAGAGGTTGAGTTTATACTTTTTATTCTTCCAAATGACAATAAGATGATATTATTATAAATGTTTTGATTCTTGAATAATAAGCACAAATAATAATGAAAAGTTTTTTTATCAGCTGTTTTAGCACACTTGAAATTTAGCCAATCTGAATGTCAACGTCAACAATGCTTGTTGTCGTTGACTTCGGAACTTTAGGTTAGAAGTTCTATCCTACTCTGAAAATCGAATTTGAATAGTTTATATATATATCTTATCTGTATTTTATTCATCCAAATAAAATGATAGTATCTTATTGCAGAATACTTATTCAATTCTAGAAGCATAAACTGATTCCGTTTCATAAACCATTTTGTAAACACGTTCACATCAAATCAGAATCAGCTGACTTCAAGGTTATTTTACAGCCCTAGGCCGTAAAACGTTTACCGGCCTGGTCAGAAAACAATCATTTTCGGCCTCCATATGACGCACGAAAACCAGCTCATTACATCCAAGTGGGGCGAAAAATATCTGACTGCTAGTCGTTTTTTCAATATTATTATAAATCAAGTATAAATTCTATATACTTGTTTTACAACTATTACATAGATACTTCAACATTATTATACATTATCTGCTATATGTTTTAAAATTATACACTTGTAGCTAATTGATTAATGATGAACGAAATATTTGGGTACATTTTTACAGAGAAAAGGTTTTGGCGTGGATTTCCTGAGTATGTTCAGATCAACGGTGACTGCCACAATCAATGTCTACCAGAAATCGATTCTTAATTTGCTGCCAACTCCGGCCAAGTCGCACTACACGTTCAATTTGCGCGACATATCACGTGTCATCAATGGGCTCATGATGTTCAGCAAGGAAAGCTTTCATGATAAACCTGATTTCATCAGGTGAGATAATAATGCAATTTTAAGAAAACAAAGATATTGTCAAATTTCACTAAAAATTTTTAGTGAAATTTGACAATATCTTTGTTTTCTTATTATGGAGAGATTTCACAACATCACCATCAATTCTACCAATTTTAATAATGCAATTTACGCTGTTTAAGGACTTATAAGTCTAGTTACACACACATCGGTTTGTGGACGAACGATTTTTTGTCGTTATTATGAAATCTGCCAGATTAAACGGAACTTGACTAATATCATCTGTTTAATCTAATAGAATTTATAAGGACGACAAAAAATCGTACGTCCAAAAAACGATGTGTGTGTACTTGACTTTCTAAATGCTATATTAGATTGGATATAACTTGGCAAACATCCCACATCATGTGTTTACCAAGTTAAGCCAGTTACACACACATTGATTTTTGGACGCACGATTTTTAAAATTCTATCTAATTCTATTAATTATTAATTTTATTATATTCTAATATTAATTCTATTTAATTCGATTTATAATTTCTATTAGATTGAACAGATGTAGTTAGTCAGAAAGTTCCGTTTTATCTGGTAGATTTCAACTTGGCACACATATGATATCATAGTGTTTGCCAAGTCCCATTCAATCTGGTAGAATTAATGAACATGGCAAAAAATCGATGTGTGTGTAACTAGCCTTATTAAGCATAATAATGACGGCTCGTGTATAAAATTGAATTTCTTTAATCATGTTTTAAAAATAAAGGGCTGCTTGGAATTTTATTTGCAGAAAATTAGGACAGAAGTTTCACTTGAAGCTTACTGGTAGTTTCAAACTTAGTGATGATAGTTTTTCAATTGTAATTAATAAATCAACAATGAAATTTGAATTTGGTAATTCAAAGATTACTTTGTGTTCATATATTAGGCTAGAGTGGTTTTTAAATGGCTGAACTGTTATTTTCATGAGGAGAATGTTTTAAGGTTTTAAGTTCCAATTGATGTTAGTGTGACTAAGTAATTGTCATATTTCAGGTTAGCTGGGGTTCTATTATAATAATATTTATGAAGTATAGGCTATGGTTGATTCTCTCAAGAAGAACCAACTGTAGAAACAGCTCATTTAAAATAAAACAAACTTGCATTGTCCAAGTAATTGTACCGTATTTCAAGTTCTAGAAATTTTTGAATAATTTCTTATATATTTTCACTTTTTTGTTGTAGTTTGTGGCTGCATGAAATGCTGCGTGTTTTCTCTGATCGACTCGTTGAGAGCAATGATAGGAAATGGTTTTTCACTCAGCTGAAAGAAAGTGTCAAATCAAACTTTCGCTCCACCATGGAAGAAACGCTCAAGGATATGAAACACGAGGGAAGTGAGGTAATTTATTAGTTTCAGATTTTTCAATTTATTGTGCTATGCTTGTCTAGTATGTGCATTTATTTATTTGTTGAAAATAAATTACATTAAAATAATAATACAGCTCAAAGAGGTTTACAGCTTAACGTCAAAACAAACCTAATTTTCCTCAAAAATATGATACAGATGTTGTTCTTTAGAAATAACAATTCAATCTATACTGTTTATTCGACAGAGGCTGGCTCAAACAGCACTCAGGTTTGTGGACTGTATCAATAATTACATCGAGAACTTTTGGGTTGTCTGGCGTCGGGTAGCAATTTGAACAATTAAAATGGCTAAGTGCACAATAACATAGGCCTACCTTCATGTCCAAATCCTCCTTGCTTCCAGGATCCCGGGTCCAGATCACGATACGAGACGAGACGACACTTGTAATAAATCACAATAAATAATCAATAGATCACTTTGCAAAAATCGACATTACGAGAGGTGAGCTGTTCAATTGGCTGTCAATCGACGACTGGCCACAATTATGTTTTGCGCATCACCGTATAATTGCCCCCTCCACCACACAACGCCAGACAAAGGGGAACATTCATATAGCGTCCGAACATATACTATTATAAAGGAAAGAGTTGGCTTATGCCAGGACCTTCTATATACTACCGGACCTGAGCCTAGAATAAAATGGTCGCCGGTGGTCTTATAGAAATTCCTACTGAGAAAAAAACACTACTCAGCTGTTAGAGAGCGTCTCAGTTTGTCGAAATCTCAGTTTTCTCAGGTAGTTCTCGTTTGAAATATCAATGCCGGCCACCACATACGGCGGCCATTTTTTTTGTAGGCGCAGGTCCGGTATATAGGAAGTCCTGCTTATGCACGTACGGGATAGGAAATCCACGAATGACGTCTGAACTACTGGACTGATTAACTTGAAATTTTGCATATAGATTCTTAATTTATCGAGAATGGTTATAGGCCTATTTATAATTCTTCAGGATTTCATTATGTCAAGTTTTCAATTGGACCCTTGCGGAGCACGGGTTACCTGCTAGTATTAAATAAAAATGTAAATTTTACTACTGTCAGCAGTTCCTGTTTCATAAGGCTTCAGATTTCTATAAAACAAGGGCTGACGATATTATTTTTAACCTAATGTGATGTAGGATATTATTTGAAAATCAAGGTGAACCGTATGAATGGGTTTCAACCTTGATGTTCAAATAATTAGATCTTATTTATAGGAAGATTCAATGAATCATGTATTATGATTATAGTAAGATTATAAAAGAAATAAAAGTAAGATTTATAAAAAGAATATGTCAATGAATCTCACTAATGAAGTGCAGATTTTTGTTAAGAATGGATATACTTCACAAATTTCTTACTAAATTACTTTGAAATTTATTCTTTGTAACAAACATAATACAGTACTGAAAAATATGAAATATTATTGAAACAATGTTTCAGTCAACGAATAAAATATTATTGAAGTATGTAATGCATTAAATGCGATTTTGCTTTAAAATAAAAATTTTTTTAGGTAACTGAAGAAGACATGACAAATCTGATGTTCACATCGATATTTGACCTGGATAATCCAGATGACAGGCTTTATGAACAAGTAGTTGACATGGAGCCATTCACAAGGATAATTCAAGACAACTTGGACACCTATAATCATATGCACAAGTCAAAGATCGATATAGTTCTATTCAGGTATTGTTTCATGCTATTTCCACCAAAACATTATTATTATTCATCACTAGCTGACCCGGCGAACTTCGTACCGCCAGATGTTTAATGCATCTCATGACAAACTTTAGCTGGATGCACACCTGAGGATGCTCAATGCGACATTTTATTTATATAGATAATTTCCCAACTGCAAAATAAATAATTTACTAAAAATCAATTAATTCTGAACACCGAAGACAGCACAATTATTCGAAACCAAGCAATGTCTTTAAAGCATGTAAGTCTTTAACCTCAATAATAATAATAATTCCTCCTGATTGCCAATGAATTGCAACCAGAGGAGTTTATTGACAAAACATATACATAATTATTATATTATACATACAAAGTTGCTAATACTAAACTTAGTTCTAATTATGAAGCCGCACTGCTGGATGGTTACACACAGAACAGTCATTTTGTTTTTAGTCGGGGCGTTTAGAATAAAATACATGGGCGGTTATGGAGCAGCACACACTCTTGTCTACTATCTACCGACGGCTGTTGTATGACGCAATGATTATAACAGCTGATTATTATTTCTGTGTGTGGCCAGCTCACAAATCTTCTCCCATAAGGATTACATGTAAACTTTGAAGGACTGTAGGAAAGAGTCCTGAAATCCTAAACCTTATAAATTTGATAGGCCATAAACCTGGTCCTGAACATAACGAACACAACTAAAAAAATCATCAAATTCGGTGCACACATAAAAAAGTTATTGAATGTCAAAATTTGAGACTCGATTTTTATTTATATAGATTACTTGATAATATTCCTGGTGAAAGTGTTTGTTTCACTACCCGAAAAACACTTTTTTTTTAAACTATATAGCTCAGAAGCCAAGAATCTTGTGTAATTACACAATTCATTGGAAATTTTATTTTGTTGGGAATGCTTTTTCTCCAAAAACGCGGGGTTTTCGAGAATAGAATAGACTTGAAAAACTGAAAAAGTCCTGAAATTTCATGTAGAATCTTCAGCAGTAACTCGACACTCTTAGCAGTTTCGTGGGACACTATATGGATGTTTAATAACATATATTTAATTATAGATACGCGTTGGTCCATCTGAGTAGAATCCTGCGCCTGCTGTCAATGCCGGGAGGAAACGGTCTGCTGGTGGGGGTAGCTGGGTCTGGCAGGCAATCACTCACCAAGCTGGCTGCAGCTGTATTCAGGCTAGCCGTCTTCCAGCCCGAGATCAAGGAACTGTATGGTGAGTGCTTTCACATGATTCTGCCCAGTCAGACAAGAAATGAATACCATTGTCTCTTATGGGGGTGTTCACATACTTTTAGTCTGTCAATGTATTAACGTTTCCATAAGAACCAATGTTCTTAGTACCGTATCCAATCACCAATTATTGACGTATAAATTTAATCAAATAATCTTACTTATAACACTTTGTATCTGATTCCTATTCGCGGACCAGTAACATACTGTACTTTTTGTGAGTAGTATCTTGTTCACTTGTAACTTGTCGTTTTATACTTTTGTGAATATTTTGTATGAATTTCGAGTGAATAAATTTGATTTGATTTTTATTGATATTTTATTATGAAGACTGAGATTGTGGAAGATATCATAATACAGATTGTCCCACGGAAGGTGTAACTGACGAAGACCAATGATTCGATTTTTGAAAAACATCAATAATTAGAAAATTATCAGACAAAATCTAATTTTAAAGATACGGTATATGGTTGGAAAGAGGAAAAAATTTCCAATTAGTTGGCATATAGGCTAGTTATTCTGTTCAGTGCTAAACCTTCTCAAGTTCACAAAAAATAGAAAAACTTTTTTATTCTTAAATAACTTTCAAATTATCAAATATAACCTATAAAACTGTTCTGCACTATTAATTTAGATGATTTATAGGTGAGATATTTTCAAATGTAACTTTGTTTTTGCTATCCTGTAAAATTATAACATTGGACTTGAGTTACTTCTGCTCCAGGCCAGCGATTTGTTCATTTGACATTTTAGACCTCTTCAGAGCGCTCACAGTTTATAAAAGAACATTCGACCAGTTTAGAGCCGAATTTCAAACAGCGCACAGGAAAGCAGTGCTTGAGATGTTAACAGCTTCAAGAGTTTCTCTCGTTTATTTACAGACTTCAACGAATGGCGTGATGACTTGAAGCTGGTGATGAAAGAGTGTGGAGGCCGTGGACATCCCATGGTATTCCTGTTCACCGAAAACCAGATTAAGCATGAGTACTTTCTGCAAGATATTGATGTGCTGCTCAACACTGGTGAAGTCCCTAGCATATTCTCTTTGGAAGAGACTCAAGAAGTTCTAGAGGTCAGTGCAGTATACATAATTTGTGATTCTAATCAGTTTATTCTCAGCCTCTCTAGGAATTTCGATTTATTCCTTGTTTTAATTTGTTTATCATCATTTTGTAGATCAAAGTAATATATTTGTATGGTTTTTTGTTGGTGTGGTGGGGAGTCTCTTATGGGAAGGTCCCACCTCGCCATAAATCGGCTAAATATTAAGACACGTCAGTAATAATCAATCATAATTTCCTTCATACATAATCCTCAACAATAATATTATTTATTGTCAATAAATAATCCAACCTAACGCAATCGCAGTGACCACGAAAAATACAATTAACCACCCAGAAGGTATCTCTTAATCATTCAAATCGATTCTTAAAAGACTGATCACTTTTTGAAAAACTATCAACCCTTCTTACAATATTTCAAAAGCACCAAAATAGGCATATCTCCCGGTTTGACTGATTCTATTACATTTGAATTTCATTGAATTTGAAGACTGAGAAAGTTTAATTTCCAATACATATAAGGTTCGGTTGCACAAAGACCTGTTGAATGTTAATCATTATTAAATGTCACGAGAACCACTCAGGCAGAGTTTTTTTTTGAAAAGAAGGATTCTCTGATTTGTGCCATTTAATCACGGTTATTATTTAACAGGCTTTAATGCAACCGGGCCTAAATTCTTAACAATATAGCTGCTGCAGTGAGGCTCTGTTGAAAATATTTCTTTCATAATGTTAAAAACGTGATTTTCTTGTAATAAAGTTCTGTATAATATACATAATATTTGGACAATTTAAGACAAAATTAGGAAAATGAAGAAGTTTTGGGCAATAGCCTGTTTTTTCTCTTTTCCGACCACTGTATTGTTTACTCTATCCAATAAATAAATAAAATCCTTTTCCAACTATGAAAAAGTTTCTATTTCAATTATTATATTACTTTATGAACATTGTAAATTACCATTTTCTTGTCCAAAATGTTCCTTGTAATTGAAATTAATTATTAATAAATGTTTGGATAGATGGCAAGACTTGGTGCCCAAGGTGGAAACCGGAACTTGGACGTACATCCGCTGAGCGTGCTCTCCTACTTCCGGTCTCAGTGCAAGCGCAACATCCACCTGATGGTCTGCTTCAGTCCGATTGGCAACACTTTCCGCAACCGCATCAGACTTTATCCGGCCTTTGTCAACTGTTGCACTATTGACTGGTTCGAGGTAAATCTATAATATAATAAAGAAAATAACTAGCAGAATAGAATTATTCAATGTTGTTTTCCATCACGAACTGCTTATTATTAAATCACTTTTTGCTTTTAGAAAAAACGACTAACAGTCAGATATTTTACAATAAATCAATTGTCTGACAACCAAGAAGATGACGGAACTGCAGAAAGATCTCGTTTTCACAGTGAGTGATTAATTCATTTATTGTAAAATATCTGACTGTCAGTAGTTTTTTCTAAAAGCAAAAAGTGATAAAATAACTGCATAGCCACCTCTAATACAAGGCCGTGGCCTACGATATTGCAATGTCGCAGTGTAGGCCTAGAATCTGATACATGATTGGTGAAAAAGATTTAAAAATACCATCTGATCTTTTTCACCAATCATGTATTAGATTGTAGGCCTACACTGCGACGTTGCAATATCGTAGGCTGCGGCCTTGTATTAGAGGTGGCTATGATAACTGTCTTATAAACGTACGGGATAAAAAATTCACGAATGACGCATCATCACGTCTGAACTACTCAACTGATTAACTTGAAATTTTGCATAATGTAGATTCTTAATTATTAACCGATGATAGCTCTAGGCCTATTTCAAACTCTTCAAGATTCCACTCGGTCACGTTTTTAAATAGACCCTTGCGGAGCACGGGTTACCTGCTAGTATATCATAAAAAGTATAACTTACTTCGTCGCTTGAATGGTAACAATACGTATTGGTAGGTACATCAAAAATGATGGGAAAATATCTTGAAAATAATGGGAGTGGTTGCTCTATTTTGGTCTCGTTTTGGTCGGAAACTTTTTTCAAACCGCCCTTGTAAAATTTCACTTCATTATTAATTTGTATCAGTTAGATTATTTGGTTTGGTTGATTATATTAATTCGTTTTGAACTATTTTGACGACACTACAGTCTGATTTTTGAATAGCTTAAGAGTTATTAAAAACTAGAACTCACATGTGGAGCGCTTTCGGATTTGTTAAATCCATTTTTGGTGGCGGTTGGTTGAAAATCGCCAACACTACCGATACCAACCGACCGTCTCTTATCTGCCAATGACAACGAGATGTAGACAGAAGTGTTGAAAATGGATTTTAATAAATCCGAAAGTGCTCCTCATGTGAGTACTAGTTTTTAATAACTATTAAGCTATTCAAAAATCAGACTGTAGTGTCGTCAAAATAGTTCGAAACGAATTATTAACTTGCAGTTCGTCATGGATAGTGAAATAGATGAGGATTATAATAATTTCGATTTACTTGGAAATAATATGGCGAGTGGCTGCTCTAAAGTTTTGGTCAGAAACTTTCTAAACCGCCCTCGTACAAGTTCGGCTTCTTCATTCGATTACAGTAGTTCAATTAATTCTATCAAGTTAGATTTTCTGGGAAATTATGGCAAGTGGTTGTCGCCATAGAGTTTTGGTCGGAAACTTTTCAAACTGCTCTCGTAAAATTTCGGCTTCTTTTTATCAACTTATAGAGTGAAATGTATGAGAAAATCTTATTAATAAAGAAATAAGGAATTGTCTTATACATGTACGGGATAGGAAATACACTATTGCCATCATCAGTTATGAACTAATGAACTGATCAACTTAAAATTACACATCAAGATTCTGCATTTACCGAGGATGGTTATAAGCCTATTTTCACTTTTATCAATCAATCAATCAATTATAATTGAAAAGATTAAAACAATTTTTTTTTAGATTGTGATAAAAAGGTTACGTATGTATGAATCCAATCCACTCAAATACAATATAAAGGTATCAATCACTTTTCTCCTTTAAATGTATTCTTGACTGGTGTTCTATATAGATATAATTTAAAATTCAATGAAAAATATCATTTGATTCAGCAATAGCAATTAGAATTCACTGTGGCCAATATATATACTAGTTCAATACTTATTTATTAATGTTATGATGATTATTATCTAATGATTTTCCATTCACAGGATTGGCCTGAAGATGCTCTTGAGAAGGTGGCTGAAAGATGTTTTCATAATGATAAATTCGATGAGAATATGAGATCTTCATTGGTCAATGCTTGCAAGTTCTTCCATGTCACTACCAGGTAAACTTTTCAAACTCTGATTCTATTAGTTTTTCGATACTAAAAAAAATCTGTTATAACTTTTCATGGTGTTCAAGAATTGAACAATCATAAGTAATCACTACAATGTTATTACATAAATTATTACATAAGCTATTAAATTCAATAATTCTCTTGAATGTTTTGGTATCAGAACAATTTTCATTTGTATTTATTTATTTATTCATATGTAGATGATTACTTGATATCGAAATGATATTGGAAGGGGAAAAACAGGCGAACCCTTCAATATTCCTCTCCCAAAATTATTAATAAATCCAATACTTTATGGTGGAGTCTGGCAACTCTTCCAACTGTTCGATTGCTGTTTCGATTTTAAAAACGGTATTTAAAATTTCCATTTAATAAAAATGTATTTCAAATATTTCATTGCAAATGCATTTCATCTTTTAGTTCAGGGCTCTCCAACCTACGGCCCGCGGCCACGTCCGGACCGCGGATAGATTTTGTCCGGCCCGCCGAGAGTTATTGCAACAAATTTTCAAAATATATATTTATACACATTTTTCACCTTGAACTTGCTAAATTCATGCATTGTCAAGTTTTCTTATAACCTTTTTGCACTCAATAAATTGTACTTTGTATTAAATTTAAATGAATTGGTTTGTTTCTTCCTGTGTTTTGATTAAACCTACTTAAAACTCCTCATATTATTTTCATGGAAATATGAAACTATGAAATATGATAACTTTACACCCACTTAATTACCCGTCGTGTGTGTCCCCTCGAATCAAACTTCACATACATTCTTGTTATTGGCTCTCTAATCCTCCCAGTTGTGGCCCTTGGATAAGAAAGATTGGAGACCCCTCTTTAGTTTATCAAATGGAACTTAATGGAACAGTTTTCAATACATATGCGCACATACATAATAATCTAAATCTCCAAAAATGTGATAGGATTGAAAAAAAACTTGTGATTGCAGACATCAAGCAGAGGAATTCTTCTTGAATACTGGAAGAAAAACGTATATAACTTCAGGCTCTTACTTGAACCTCATTCGGCTGTACACGAATTTGTTCGAAGTGAAACAGAAGGAAGTGATGGAAGCCAAAATGAGATACGTCACTGGATTGGATAGCTTGCAGTTTGCTGCTGATCAGGTATCATAAATTCATCTTCATTTTAGTGAAAAATAATGATTTTCATGTGTATAAGGTTCCCAGAATATTTTATTCATTCTTTCAACAAATCAGAATTACATACCGTAATTTCTAGTAACGTATGTGTTCTAATTTATAAGCTGATTGGTCTATGGTTATTCATAAGCCTAAAGTCTAAATTGAATTGAAGTGTTTCTCATAATACTAATACAATTGAAAAATCCAAAACAATAAATACTCCTGATGATAATTATACTGTTGTAAGAAGAAATGGATCACCAAAACCATTATATTCAAATTCAATTTATTTGACATAAAACATAATATAATGCAATTACAAGTCATACTATATCTAAAGAATCACTGAGCCATTATTCTATAACATGCAATCATCACTATCATACTAAAAAATAAATATTTTTTCAGCGTGTGCAGATACACAACACATAAAAATCTCAAAAGTCTCAAATGCCTACACATTCACTGTATATTTCCTACTTTGTTGAGATGTGTAGTATTTGGTCAGGGGAACATAAGATTGTCTGAGCGCCATTATTTTCTAGTCCATTTGTTCACTAATGTGTACCATTTAAAGGCGAACTAGCATTACATATATTCGTATTTATAAAAACCGATTGGTATAGGCCTAACAAATTCAAAGTTAAAAAAGGTTGAAATTTTAACTTTTCAAATTTTCACAGAAAAACAACTCATTCAAAAACATCTTCACCATCACAGACGTTCAGAAGTACTAAATCATCACTATAATTTGAAACTAGGAAATTGAAGAAGTTTGGGCAATAGCATGTTTTTTCTTTTACGATCATTGTATTGTTTGTGCAGTAATCTAATAAATAAATAAATAACTATCATTATTATTAATAACTAACTATTATAACTATATTGATTAAATAAAAACATGCACGTCAGCACGTGATAGGCTACTATTCATATAACATCCTTTTCATAAATTTGAAATGATTAATTTATACTAATTTCTGCGTTTTGTTGTTGGCAGATAGCAGTGATGAAGAGCGAACTGGAGGCGTTGCAGCCGCAGCTGCGGGGGGCGGCAGCGGCTGCGGCGGCGATGGCGGCCGAGATTGGGGCGGAGCGGGTGCAGGTGGAGGCGGCACGCCAGCTGGTGGCGGCAGACGAGGTGCGGGCGGAGGCGGACGCCGGGCGAGCCAATCTGCTCAAACAGGAGTGCCAGGTTGAGTTGGCTGCCACCATTCCTATACTCAATGGTACGTATTCAGATAAAATCATGATTGTCTCAAAAAAATCAAAAAGAATGATATAATACAGAGGGGTGAAAATGTCAGCAAGTTCATTTATTAATTGATTAATTAGGCTAATTACAGTATCAAATACAGTAGCCGAAAAAGAAAAAACAGGCTATTGCCCAAAACTTCTTCAATTTCCTAATTTTGTCTCAAATTATCAAAATATTATGTAGGTTATGTCCATTTGGTTGAGTTGGCTGCTACTATAACCTACTGAACGATATGTATTGAGATAAAATCATTATTGTTTCTAGCATTTCAAACACTACTTGATAAAGTGCGATAAATGTAATAGAACACTGTTCTCCTCTTAGTCGAAAATGTCCGATGGAACGTTACGTTAGTGGCTTGCCTAAGTAGGTTACTTGTAGAAGAAAGTTATCCCTGCAAAGGTATAAATCTTGAAGCGGAGACAGTAGGTTATGTAAATTGAAAATCAGTGAAAAAATAAATCATAGACATGGTGGAAACAAATTGATGACAGTTTATGGATAAGAAATCTATGAAATAAATTTAACACAAACAACATAATATAAATAGTTTAAACGAAGTTTAAAACTTGAAGTATAAAATGCATTACTTAATAGTTAGATGTACAGTAGGTATTATAATAAGTAATTATATAATATATAAGGAGGGTCCCTGCAAGGTAGAAAAACCTGTGCGCAGAGGCCGAGTGTTGAAAATGTTTTATATACATTTTTAGCAAAAAAAGATTCTTAGATTGAAGATAAACTAGAAGATTTCCATGGTAACAATGTAAAACTTAAATATTTGATATAATAATGTGGTAGTAAGAAAGATATGAAGTTTTGCAGAAGAAGAAGACTTGATATAAAAACATGGAGATACAGTTGATGGGAATAGGAAAAGATAAGTGCTGAGTTCAGTTGATAAGAGACAAGACAGAGTTTAGATCGGTGCGGATCCAATTTTCTAAGCGTTTTTTAACATGCCCAACCGGCCGGATGTGATGAAATTTTGTGGAATACAATTAAAAATTCTATTACAATTATACATTTATTGTTTTCTGCAAATGGATAAATCAGTTCGGGGACATTCTACTCTTACGCTTCGGATATTTCATGGATTTGGGTGGGTGGTAAATGATTCTGAATTCTTATTTATGAGTAGGATTAAGCTCTTAAAATGAAGCTGTTTTAGAGTGAGAACGCTAATTTCTTGGAAAAGCTCGGCTCTAGGATACAGCCAAGGCTTACCCAAGGCAGCTCTAAGAATATGTTTTTGAACAAAAAACATTTTATTGAAATAACAGTTGAAAGCCCCACCCCAGATCAAGATTCCATATTGGAGCACGGACTGTGCATAGGCAAAATATATTAATCTTATTATATTTTTATTTTAATTTATGAATATTATGGAATTAAGCTGAATAACTTGTTAGTTGTTTATATGATTCCATTAATCTGCATCTTTAGTGGTGCATTTACATCATTGAAAGAGTTTGAAGTCAGATGAAGCTATACATATTTCGAATCTTAGTGAATATTCTTTATGATTAGTCTTATTCTTAACGATTAATCATAAACTATTTATTAATAAAGTTGTTACGTAAATACTGGTTCTTTAAATTTGAATATTTCAAGCTACAAGTTTCAAATGCTCTGAAGTGGACTGTATAAAAAGAATCAAATCTTTGTGCTGAATAATATATCCATTCAGAAAAAAACTACATACATAGAACACATAGAAAGTCAGAAAAGGTACTCACCAAATCCCAAATCCAACATGTTGTGAATGGAATTGCTTGCCTACTTATATTTGAGGTAAAAGGTGGACAGTTGGATAGGATAGAGGAAACTGATGCAAACTGATTTATCCTAAATGCGATTGTTAAAGTCGGTTCCTTGCTGTTTTCCCGTTCTGAGATGAAGTTTACTGTCTGGATATATAACACTATGACTAGACTATTGATAAAAACAAAACTAAAAATTGGGTTCTGGCATTCACTTTTCACTAATACGAAATGTGAGTAACTTTTCACGTAAAACGAAATAGTTATTTGTGCAACTAGTGCGCAAAGTGACAGTTTGCTGCACCGAAAGAAATGTTTACGCCCGAGCCGTAGGCGAGGGCGGAATGGTCTCTTGAGTGCAGCAGAGTAATTTTGCGCACGTATTTCACATTAAATTTTTCCTACAGTTACCATTGAATATGAGAAGTGGTTGATTATGGGTAAAATGATGGCTGGAATCCGTCAAATGTTTGTCTGTATAATTTTGTTTTTAATAACAACTTTAATTTATTTTAAACTTGATAATCCAATTGAAAATTAATAATCGATAATTTATTCAAATTAAAAATTAAATTAATACAATTAATTTGAAAATTTGAATAATTTTGAGTAAATATTAATTACTAAATAATTTTTCAACCAATCAATTTATGAATGAAAAAAATATTATTTGAAATAATGAATAATTAATAATATTCAAAATGTATAATTTAATGAGTTCTCATTTTCATTTGTGTGAAAATCAGAAAAAATATAAATAGAATAAATTCGCATTCAAAATACACGTCAACAGCTGATTGAGATGGCTGCAAGATAATACGCAGAGTATTAAGAGTACGCAAAGTAATACTTTGCGCACTAGAGCGGAAAAGTGATTCTTTGCGTTCTGTAATCAGTGCACGAATGGTCACTTTTCAAGGTAACTGTAGGAAAATGTAATTTATGTACACGAATAAATGTGTAGGCCGAATTTCCTATGATATTAAATGACACGAATATTTAGGCAGATTCAGGACGAATTTTCTGAATCTTAAAGCCTCGACAGGGAGTGCTAGCAATACGAGAGCTGATTTCACACGGACTGGCAAACTATCCAGTGCCTGGAACGATAAATTGATGAGTACGGTAATGGATATTATAAAATTATAGAAATTCTCCTGCCATCTGGCAGTCAATGAGCGAATGAATACAATTTCAAATGGCCTCAACAAAAGTAATAACTCATTAACTTGATCTTATTATATCGATCACTTTCTTAATACATGTAGAAATTATTCGTATTTCATTTTCTAGAGGCTGTGGCTGCACTGAATACACTGAAGCCGAACGACATAACAGTGGTAAAAGCGATGAAAAATCCACCGAAAGCTGTGAAACTTGTGATGGCAGCTGTATGTATTATGATGGGAATTAAGGCTGCCAAAGTTCCTGATCCTAGCAATCCTGGTCGTTTTGTAAGTGTCACAATTCATTTTTATAATAATATTATTTTCATTATCTTCTATTACATTCTTCTAGTATTTTAAGTTTTGTTTATCATTTGTTTTCATAAATATCAATCTACTTCCCGTCTTTCGGAGGAGACCATAAACCACCGGTCCCGATTACCTAAAAAGTATTCGTCATCTCTCATCATCATCCCTCTCACTTATTACCCACGCACAAGCCTAAGATCTTATGTGAGCATCATCCACATATTATTATTATTACTGTAATTATCTCGTAAAATATTGTTTGTAATTGCATTTTTTTAGAAAATGGACTTCTGGATACCAAGTGTTCGGTTGCTGGGTAATATCAATTTCTTGAAAAATTTGAAAGAGTATGACAAAGATAACATTTCGCCAGCTATCATAGCTCTCATAAGAAAGGATTACATCCCCAACAAGGTAAGTTTATTTATGTTATAATTTGTTATTGAGCATTATAATTATTTATCAAGTTCAGAGCAGTTCGAGGAAAAGTGTTCAATCTCTTATTCACTTTTATTCCTTTTTCACTTACATTATTCATACTCATTTCCTTCATTTGGGCAACCTCTCTTTCAACTGCAAAATCTAATTTGAATTCAATTTTAGGTTGTCTTAATTTTCTATTTAGGAAGATTGTGCCAATATATGTTGGCCTACTTGTCTAGAAATTATTTTAGTAGCGAATGATTAATGGTTGTTAGTAAAAGTATTATGATTTGAGGCGCTAATTTTATCTTCTATTACCGACATACAATCCAAAATGAATTACTTTTTACTTCAATGTACGAAGATTTCAATAGGTAGAAATACTATTGCACTGATATTTATAATATTTTGTTCATTATTTGAATTACATTTGTTCCAATAAAACAATACAAAGAGAACCTCATCTTCACTTTAGACCTACTCTATACATATTTTAATAGGGTTTATTGAATGTATGTTGTATGTACATGCATGATTCATTTCAAAATTCTGCAGGAATTCAATCCAGCAGTTGTGAAGAAAGCCAGTAAAGCAGCTGAGGGGCTCTGCAAGTGGGTGATAGCAATGGAGCAGTATGATGAAGTTATCAAGGTAATTTAGAATAGATAGATGTATCTGTTCCTTACTTCCAGTGATTATAAATTATATCATAATATAGCCGATTAACAGATGTAGGATCATCAGCTACCTGAATTTTTGGCATAAAATGAGATTACAATTTTTTCTTCATAACCTGATTCACTTATATCCAATTCTTAAGCTTCAATCAATTCAATGGTTATTGCTCTGCAGTCATAAATCATACTCTTTTTATTGTGAATTCATCACATCGATTTAAATTACTATCGAATCAGTTCTCTCATAATACTCACTTTTATTTTTAGGACTACTGTGATTATCAAAACAAAATAAAAGATAATCAAGTAATAAAATAAAATAAAAGGGTACTTAATATATTATTGTGTTTCAATTCTCTCATAATTCATAATATAGATCACGATTCTGATCATCAAACTATTCAATGAAATTGTAATATTATCAATGTTCACTCTAAAATCAATCATTAAATTATTATATTTATAAAATTATTACTGTTTGATTCTCAATTTTAAGCTTTTTCTATTTTTACGACGGAAACCCCTCAATTGATAGGCTTGTGAACAGCTTTAAACCAGTAACAATCTGAACACAATTATAACCACGAATTCATAACTTTGATTATAGATGGGCAAATATTCGCTCAGAATCACTTCAAACTAGATATAATATGAACGATCAACTATTTTTGATACTAGATAGCGACTACTTATGATACTGTAATGGGCTGTGACTGTGTAATGGAGCCCTTATTGAACTGTTAGAGCTGTTTAGATGAAACGGTAATTAGTAATGTTAGCACTATAGCATCAATCATTGAATAGTTTCATTTATTAAATTTTCACTGTTTGATTTTCGATTCACAGATCGTGGCACCGAAGAAGGAAAGAATGGAAAAGGCTGAGGAGGAGTATGAACGCACGATGCAGGAGTTGAACGACAAGAAAGCGCTGCTGAGTGGATTCGAGGAGAAGCTGTCTCTGCTGGAGGAGCGACTGAAGCAGACTGTGGCGTTGAAGGCTCAGCTCACCGAGGAGGCCAACATGTGCTGGGAGAAGTTGCAGCGTGCTCAGCAACTTATCGGTCAGACTTGTTGCAATTAGATTAGACACTTTATATCACTTTTTCTCCATCCATTTATTATTCATTGCCTACTACTTCACCTTGTCCAATTGTATTTGAGAAAGTATCAATTTAATTTGAGAAAATATCAATTGTTTTTCAAACCAGTCATTTGTAATTGAGAAAACATCTTTGACCGAACGCAGTGAGGTATATGTTTTGACTCGGATTTTCTTTCGTCTGTCTGTAACTCATTCAATGATAAAGATATTAGGTATGAAAGATATAAGGTATGTAACGCATTTACGGCCAAACGCGTTGATAGAATTCTATGAGATTTTGCAGGAATATTCATTTTTAAACTGCGCGTCGATGTATACACAAGGTTTTTGATATTTTGCATTTCAAGGACAATATGGAAATAAAATGAATTCCTCCACACTCTGATATCACTATATATATATATATAATTTACTCTAAAGATAGGACTAATCAGGCTATAGAATTATTCATAATAAATCTGCTGACAAGTGGATTATTCATTGCATGCATTACACCCCTCATGTCTCATGTCTAGAGAAGCACTACCTCCGTAAACTGTTGACGGAGGTAGTGGAGAAGCCGGTGAACAGGTGACACCAGATGTCACCTGACAGATGACCACTGATATTCGTGGATGAGAAAACTGCGTGAGGGCTTTTGTTCACAGAACTACTATTTATGTAATAATGAGAACAGTCTGTTTTATTTGAGAAGTAATTTCATGTTAGGAAGAAATCACACGTTTGAATAGTGATTTGTAATGTAAAATGTAAATAATTAGTTACAGTCAAATTTATATAAGATGTTATCAATTGAAAAGGAGAAAGATATGCCCTTGCGTCATGTGTTCTATCATCAGGTATCATTTTAGCAAAAAGTCATCGATATTCTTTATTTCAATTTGTGAACAAGATCAGCTAGGTTATTAATTATTGGATTGCATGCTTGGTCTCAATCAGAAGGACTTATGTAAACAACACTTTACTAAATTAAATATCAATATAGCCCCAGGACTATACATCTTAAATAACTCGATTTATGTTAAAGAAAATCTCGCGTCTCTACCCCAACGACTCCAAGGCTCAACTCACACTTACGCGACTCAGGTCGAGAAGAGACTCGACTCTAGTCGAGAGAATGTGTTTCCAAATGGTGACACTCAGACCAGTCGATTCTAGTTTCCGCAACGTCACCATTTGAAAACACATGCTCTCGACTAGAGTCGAGTCTCTTCTCGACCTGAGTCGCGTAAGTGTGAGTTGAGCCTAATATATTCACATAACACAAGAAACAAGACAAAATTGATATACGGTACCTTACAATAGACTACCCAAGACACACAATAGCCATCTTCATCTAGCCGCAACCTTTTCAATAAATTGCATCCCACGATCCCAGCAAATATACCTCCCTCTTAATAGATTCAAAATAGTTTTAGAGACATGGCTGAAAAAGAAAGCCTTCTGCAGAATTTGAGGAATTTAGAGACTCTGATATAAGTGAACTAAAGTTTGTCTAAAACTAAGAAGGTCAACTAAATATGTTAATAATTTATAAATAATATTAGTTTCGACAAGACAGGCTCTGCAAGTTTGTGCAAGTAGGTTTTTAGTAATTCATGTTCAATTTGTATCTCATTTCATATCAGCTACTCATATTCTCAAGTTTCATTTTAGCTATTCTTCATCTCTCTATTGGTCCATTCATGAAATCATCACAAATAGAAACGTTTGCACTGTATTATCATTTATCCCCTCATCATCATCTGGGCTTAAAAATGACTCTTGAATGGCTGAAACTACCTAGTTGTGTTGCAATAAAATAAAAGTGTCACTTTTCTTGTATTTCTTGCATTTCTTGTATTAATCCATTCAAGAAACCATCACAAATAGAAACGTTTGTACTGTATTATCATTCATCCCCTCATCATCATCTGGGCTTAAAAATGACTCTTGAATGGCTGAAACTACCTAGTTGTGTTGCAATAAAATAAAAGTGTCACTTTATATTACCCGTACTCGATAACTTTTATTGGGTTTCAATAATTTCAGTAGCCCTAAAAAACGTGAGAACTTAACATGATTGTGTTTTTCAAGGTGGTCTTGGAGGTGAGAAGGAAAGATGGACCCTTTTATTGGTTTCAATAATTTCAGTAGCCCTAAAAAACGTGAGAACTTAACATGATTGTGTTTTTCAAGGTGGTCTTGGAGGTGAGAAGGAAAGATGGACCCAAGCCGCGAATTCGTTGCAACGCTCCTATGACAATCTCGCTGGCGATGTACTGCTTAGCAGTGCTTTCATTGCCTATTTGGGGCCTTTCACATCTGCATACAGGTAAGGGATCGACATTATTTTTTTCAAATATCTATCAATTCAAACGTCCATGCATTATCACCATTATTTTACTTTAAAATCTGCATTAAAATTATTGTTACAGTTGTGAAATAATAGTAAAATTATCGTGTGGCGAAATCTACTTTGTTAATTCTTTAGACCTGTGTTCAATCAAGTAATTGATGAAAAGTTTGTAAACATTACTGCTATTGTAAGATTCACCTCAATCTGTCAGCATTATTTGAATATCAATCAATGATGCTAGTTATAAAGGTTACTAAAATTTTGAAGTAGATCTTACCTTAGACAGTTGCGTACTTATATAGGGTTTTATTTACCTTTTTTCAGTTCATTTATCTTTCTAGGATATCAGCATATCATTACAGTATTTTTATGTCTTCAGTTTATAAATCTTGTACTTATGAATTCCTTTTTTGGACCACTTTCTCATAGACTCTTAGGGACAAGCCACATGAAGCATTTTTGCACTGGCGGCAGGGCAGGAAGCTCTCTGATTGCTTGATTATCACCTCATTCCCGAACGCCAACCCAATCAGCTGAGAGCTTTCTGCTCTGCCCACTCGTCCGCCGCTAGTGTAAAAACACTTCATGTGGCTTTGCCCTAAGATTAGTAGAAAAAATTAACTAGATATAGAAAGCTTGATCTACAGTAACTTTTTATTCCATATCGATGTATGATACTTAAGATTTCTGCTTAAACTACCTATTGAATGTAATTACATTTCTTTAGCTATAATGGCTTTATAAGGTGGACTCGCTTACACATCTTGTCTTTTTGTAAAGATCTTGTCTTTTTTCTCTCACTCCTTTTCCCTCTCTTTCTTCCCTATTATTTCCATTTACACTCCTCTTCACCCTTCATTCCTTACTTTCATACCCTCCACCTGCCTATTACATGGAAAACCATAGTTGGCCAAGTATTTTTCCTCCTTTCATTCTATACTGCACACCCTACCATGACGCTTGTTATTTTGTATTTTGATTGAATTGTTTTTGTATTTTGTTTTCAATAAATTTGAACTTTTGTGTGATTTACAGACACCCACTGATAAATAATTGGAAACACGAGACTGGCAAGCTTTTCATACCCTGTTCGTCAGACTTTGACTTTATTCGTTTGGTGGGCAAAGACTATGTGATTCAACAATGGCACTTGGATGGATTGCCCAAGGACAAATTTTCTGTTGAGAACGGGGTTATGATGGCCAGCACTAACAGGTGAGCTAGTTTATGAAATAAACGCGATTAAAGATTTCGGGAAGGTTTTAGAAGCCTTAATCAAATATAAAAACAAAATCTCTTGTTTTCATGTGTTTGACTCTACATCAAAAGTGAAACCATGATCTACTTTTTGGACTAGTGTATAAATCGAAATTAGGGGAAGGAACAGTTTTGGGCTGTGCCTGTTGGTCCTTCCCCAAACATTTTAATGAATTGTGTTTTGTGTATCAATGAATAAATAAATAAACTGTTAATTCTTATTGAAAATAGTCTCTTTATTTTAGAATTTTTATTATTCAATGATTAAATTTTCATAACTGAGGTTGAATATTTTGTTAATTTTATTTCTACATTGTAAAAAAATCTATCTTTTAAAGTTGCAGAGCTAGAAAAGGATACCACTATCTACTTTGTTGAGTGATAGACAAGGATAGGAACACCAGTGTTACTCAAACACTGCCATTATAACGTGGACCTCACTATAGGCTATCGAAATACATATTTCACTTGAAAATTGTTCGGCTATTAAAATACTCATTGTTAATGAATTTCTAAATTCACAATTCCCAGTTTATAAATATTTTAACTCAAAATTGGACAAAAATCATGAAGTGTAAACATAACCTATTTTTGGACAATTTCTATCTAAATTTGGGAAAGGAACAGTTTTGGGCTTTAAGCCTGTTTATCAATGAAAATTGATTTATGAAATAAATTGTATTCATCAATGAAATAAATTAATAAAATAATAAATGCTTTATGTCTGTGAGCAATTGAGGAATTGATAAAAAGTTGAATATTAGTTATATTGCTATAAAAGAAATATTAGTAAACATTGCTGTAGTGAGATTCACTCTAATCTGTCAGAATTTTTTGATTGTGAATCAATGGTGTTAGTTCTGAGGGTTACTCTGAGGGTTCTGAGGAACAGTTAGAAAAAATCTTACTTTAGATAGTTGCTTACTTACCTATATAGAGTTTTATCCACTAACTTTTATTGTGTGTTTTCTATTGAGTAAATTTGAATTTTTGAAATTTTATTGTGATTTACAGACATCCACTGATAAACAATTGGAAACACGAGACTGGCAAGCTTTTCATACCCTGTTCGTCAGACTTTGACTTTATTCG
This sequence comes from Nilaparvata lugens, assembly GCF_014356525.2. NCBI lineage: Eukaryota > Metazoa > Arthropoda > Insecta > Hemiptera > Delphacidae > Nilaparvata > Nilaparvata lugens. The sequence continues at coordinate 37,316,553 of NC_052511.1, read as the reverse complement.
TTTGGTGGGCAAAGACTATGTGGTTCAACAATGGCACTTGGATGGATTGCCCAAGGACAAATTCTCTGTTGAAAACGGGGTTATGATGGCCAGCACTAACAGGTGAGCTAGCTTGATGAAATATTCGCTATTAATGATTTTGGGAAGGTTTTAGAAACCTTAATCTTGACCAAAGAGCACGTACACTAATTACTTTTATTAAATTCATTTTTGAGTTACACATTCTTAACGAACCTTGATAATAGTCATCATACTAAGATGGATACTTGTATTACATGGAGATATATTAGCCAAATCTTGAAAAATCAAAGGATGAGAATATAGGCTTCTGAAGCTTGATGACATTTTTCTAGTGACCTTCAGCCGTGATGGAAGAGTTCCATTTCATCTAGCACACATTATTTTATTACAACTATATTTAATTAATTTTATTCGCCATAAAAGTAATTACAAAATGAATAATATAATCAGTAATCAGTAGTCTATGAGAAGATAATGCTGGTTAGGACATGTAAATAGACGTTTACCCAATCATATGACAAGGAAAGTACTTGATGTGGAGACACAGCCGAGGGGCAGAGGCAGACCCCGTCTCACATGGCTAGGTTCAGTTCAAAAAAATATGAAGCAGTTGGACCTGACAAATCAGACGACCCAGGATCGTTCCAACTGGAGACTTTGTCAAGGAGAGACGATCCCAAATAATGGGGAAAAGGCAAGGAGGAAGAAGAAGAATAAGTAATCAGTTGCAATATGGCAGATGGCACTACCAACAAAGAACAACTTTTGCGCCAGCAGTGAGCTCGAACAACTATGATTAACATATTAGAAGAAAAGAAAAATAGAGCTTATTATAAACAACTAAACTGAATAAAACTATGTCACATCCCAATACTAACGATGTGTAAAAACGAATACAAAACAATAGGAACCGAGACAAATAATTTTGTAGATTTATAATAAAATCTCATCAACTAGGACACTACATAATGGATTCATATAATTTAAAATTAATATTTCTCTCAATTCATTTCAGTTTAGCCTAAGATTCATTGACCGAGCGAAGTGAGGTCTGAGATTCAAGTCGACGGTTTGGCATTTCTCTTAATGTTTGAATTTTTAAATGTTTAAATGTTTATATGTTGCGCATTTACGGCGAAACGCGGTAATAGATTTTTATGAAATTTGACAGGTATGTTCTTTTTTAATTGCACGTCGACGTATATACAAGGTTTTTGGAAATTTTGCATTTCAAGGATAATATAAAAGGAAAAAGGAGCATCCTTCATATAGTATAGCACCTGAAGCTTTAGACCTTGCATAAAATTTTCTCAGGTTTATTTAAAACTTTTTGTAGTTAAAATGTTTTGTTAGTATGTTTTAAGTATTCGCTATATATTTTAAGGGTGGGGACTCTCCCCCCCGTGGGGCGGTAACCCCCCCCGTAAGCCATAACCGGAAAATAAAAAAAAATAACGGAATCGTATTTTACATATTATTTGAAGAAAAAAACTTCCTTACGACTTTTCCTGAAAATGCTTCCCCTTGGAGTTACAGCGGTTTGAAAATTTGAATTTTCACCCCTCAAATCCACGGTTTTCCCTTAATAAATCGAAAAGTACACGTCAGAAAATGAAGTTTAATGGCTTAAAAGAAAGCTAATTGAAACTGGAAAAAATCAGCTTTTTTTTATTTTTTTGCGGCTATTGGGAAAATAGTATAGTTCATCAAAGATGGCGCTGTCACTGAAAACTCTAATTTTTCACTCTTTACCCCAATTTTCTCAGAAATGGCAATTTGTACACAAAAAATTGTGAGGACCTTTTTTTAAATATTTAAATTTGCTTCAATTTGAGACCAGTTAGAGGTCTCTAACATTCTTCGAAGGAAAGTTATGACCAAAAAAAAAAAAAATTTTTTTTTTGGCCGGAAGAAAATGGCCTGTGGAAAGCGAGGGAAATTTCCGAACTGAAAATCCAAATAGCAGGTGCTTAAACATATAATTTCACATACTCACACAAATTTTGATGTACTTGCTAAGTACACTTTTTGATCCAGACAATTTATGTAATTCGAAATGTGCATTTTTTCAACGAATGTTACAGTTTTCCAGAGAAAATAAGAGTGGGAAATGTATTCAGGATACAATAAAATTACACATATGTTTGCCGCCATTTCCACGAGTTTTCCGAAACTTTTTTTCCCCGTGTAGGACCCGCGTATCTTATAACATGGCCATTTTTAGCCCTAAATTAAATTTTAATTGCTCCAATTTTGTCCATAAATTTTAAGCTGAGAAGTCTTGTATTGAAAAACAAAAATACTAACGACAAGTAATTTTTCTATAAATAAATTTTCAACATAAAAATTTTGTTTTTACTTCTCTTTCGTTATAAAAAAACAAGTATTTTATCTTCGGCGCCCTGCTATGATGCCGATCATAGAACGTGTTCGCTAGAGAGGAGTCTGGATTTCTATTGCTGCTGGATACTTGCGCAGTAGGGTACAAAAAATTTCAAACGCGGTAATTTACTCAAGGTTTTGTACCGTGGTTCGTTAATACCGTGTTTTGGTAATGTATAATAAAAAATAGTTGTGTTTCAAGTCAGAGAATTTGGTTGTACAAACAATCCACAACCAATCCTCAACAACAACGCTGACATTCTAGAACAACAATTAGCAACTACTATGGGAGACGATAATACTGTTTGAATAATAATGTAACTTTTTAAACAATTTAAAAAAATTGTAAAAATATTTTATTTATTAATAAAGTGTACTTTGGTTTCATTAATTATTGTTTCAAATTATTTTTTATATCGGTACCCTTTAAAATAAAAAAATAAAAAAATTTCATGAAAATCGAATGCAATTTAGCACTTTTGCCCTTAAGGGTTGCCCTTTGACCCATAAAATTGCAGGGAAAATTAAATTTATAAAATTTTTGTTCTAATTCTTTAAGTTGCTTCCCATTAAAACAACATTCAAATAAATTTTTATGATAATTTAATGCTACATACACATTTTGCCCTTAAGGGCTGCCCTTTGGGTTTTGGATGATGGAATATATAAGTTTCAAACATTTCAATTCATTTTTTAAATCGCTGCCCTTTTAAACACACGCAGTAAAAATTTTATTGAAATATAACGACAGTTACCAAATGTTGCCCATAAATGTGCCCTTTTTAACCCTTACGTTGGGCTCATTTTGTATGTCACATTGGTATTTAACTAATTTTTAATATTTCAAAAAAATTTGGGCCTTTAATTAATTATTTTCACATTTTTTTTCGAAATTTTATAACTTTTTTTTATTTTACCCATTTTACCCTTTTTTAACCCTTAAAGGGTTAAATTCAATTTCCCCGCCCTGAAAAACTTATAGCGTTTTTTCTACACATCCTAACGAACAATTTGAGCTATTAAAGATTAAAATCGAGGCTGTGGTTTTTTTTTGTTTCACTTTTCGATATTTACGGTTTCAGGTGCTATACTAATACGCCAATATTGGAGTAAAAATCAGACTATAGAATTATTCATCATAATCAGCTGTCTAGTGGATTATAATACTACCCGTTCAAAAACATCGAACATCTTGAAAATGTATCTTTCCATCAACGTTAGAAGACAGTTGACTATAATACTACCCGTTCAAAAACATCGAACATTTTGAAAATGTATCTTTCCATCAACGTTCTAGTCAGTTGCAGCTAGACCTGATAACAGCGCTCACACTCACATTCCGGGATGACACGTCACGGTACGATAGGACAGAAAGCTCTATGTTCATTTAGGATTTTTTCTAGACATTTTAAATCGATAAATGATTTATTCGTTTTTGAGTTACACATTCTTAACGAACCTTGATAATAATCATCATACTAAGATGGAAACTTGTATTACATGGAGATATAATAGCCAAATCTTGAAAAATCAAAGGATGAGAATATAGGCTTCTTAAGCTTGATGACATTTTTTTAGTGACTTTCAGCCGTGATGGAAGAGTTCCATTTCATCCAGCACACATTCTTTTATTACAACTATTTTCAATTAATTTTATTCGCCATAAAAGTAATTACTAAATAAATAATATAATCAGTAATCAGTAGTCTATGAGAAGATAATGCTGGTTAGGACATGTAAATAGACGTTTACCCAATCATATGACAAGGAAAGTACTTGATGTGGAGACACAGCCGAGGGGCAGAGGCAGACCCCGTCTCACATGGCTAGGTTCAGTTCAAAAAAATATGAAGCAGTTGGACCTGACAAATCAGACGACCCAGGATCGTTCCAACTGGAGACTTTGTCAAGGAGAGACGACCCCAAATAATGGGGAAAAGGCAAGGAGGAAGAAGAAGAATCAGTAATCAGTTGCAATATGGCAGATGGCACTACCAACAAAGAACAACTTTTGCGCCAGCAGTGAGCTCGAACAACTTTGATTAACATATTAGAAGGAAATGAAAATAGAACTTATTATAAATCACTAAACTGAATAAAACTACGTAAAACTACGTCACATTTCAATACAAACGATATGTAAAAACAAATACAAAACAATAGGAATCTAGGACAAATAATTTTGAAGATTTATAATAAAATCTCATTAACTAGAACCCTACATAATGGATTCAGATAATTTAAAATAAATATTTCTCTTAATCCATTTCAGTGTAAGATTCATATTGGATCTAGTAACTTTATTATAATGAATTGAGTTGGAACTTCAATTATAAACATATAACACTGATATTCAAACTGACGTCTACATACAATTAAGGTAGACGCACACAGATCGTCATCGGACGGACGGCACGCATCGGATGATTAGATTTGATGCATTGTTTTGAATTGGAGTGCGCATACCTATACGAATGCGGATAGGTATGCGCACTCCAATTGAAAACAATGCATCAAATCTAATCATCCGATCCGTCCGATGCGTGCCGTCCGTCCGATGACGATCTGTGTGCGCCTACTTTTAAAGTCTATATCAAATTGGTATGGATTTGAGGGACGCAAATTATATGGATTACACCTTAAATCGAATGTATAACTATTTTTGTTAATGAATAGGCCTAATTTGATATTTTTTAACATATGTTTGCCTCACTGTAAGCACATGAAATTCTTTTGAAAAAATAAGTCTACTAGGATACGAAAATTTGGGCCTGCATAGTGCAGCTTGATTGGGTGTTTCTGTAAGGTGAATAATTTGTTTGTATGGATATCAAAAGCACTCCCATATCTCAATGCTATACTACCAATTTATCATCATTTATTGTTTTTTTGTCAGGTACACATTCCTGATAGACCCGGAAGGCCAGGCGAACCGTTGGCTGAAGACGATGTACATGGACGCCAACATGGAGGTGCTGAAGATCAGCGACAAACAGCTGATGAAGAAGGTGGAGACTGGCATTCTGTACGGGCAGCCTGTGCTGCTCGAGGATGTCGGCGAGGAGTTGGACGCTTGCCTGGACCCTATACTGCTGCGCACCACTTTCAGACAAGGTGAGATAATTCACGTCAACGTGTCAGGATTGGTTGAATGGGAAGTGTTGCTGTTGTTCGTAAGGAGTGCTGACAGGTTGAAAAGTGAATTTGTCAATGGTGGATATAGTGAGCTTCACTTCAAATTTTCAGTATTGTTTGAATGGGAAGCGTTGGTGTTATCTTGTGAGGAATACTGACATTTTAAAAAAGAATCTCAACAAACGGCCTCTTTCTGCCCCTTGATGGTATAACACCGCTAACTTTTACTCTCAACAAACCGGGTCACCTGGATAACTATTGGTTCTGCTATAGCTTATTCGATATGTTGCTGCAAGCTAGGTTTATATCTACTCATTTGTGGTAACATCTATGATAAATCTAAAATGTAAATCTATCTGACCAACTAATTTATTTTTGTCATAGTCATTCAATTTCAGCTGTTTTCCATGCATGAAATCAATCCGGTAAACAGCTGTTTGCAGAACAAAAAAACATATGATTCTCATTACAGCATACTCTACTGTAATGAAACCATATGTTTTCTTTACAGTCGAATATGTTTCCTAGTTCCGAAATAGGAACAGCAAAACTGATACAAAAAACCACCTTCAGCGTTCCAGGTGGAAGTTTTGTCAACTTTCACAAAATTCCTGATTCTGAATTTGTAAATTTGTAAACTAGGTTATTTTCAAAGAATTCATGTAGTAAAGTCAGCACAAGCAGGTAATGTTTTCTATTTCTCAATATTATCTTCTTTAAATTATTATGACAAAAAACAGTGTACGTTACTTGGACGTGAATGTCTTTTGCAGTTGCAAGAATAAAATCATTCTTGCCTGCAAAAGACGGTAAAGACTCCTTCCCATCCTTGTAAAGTAAGATACTAATATTGATTTTTACAACATCACATATCATTAGAATAATATTGAGAGAGAAAAAACCAGGTGAACCCTTTGATTTTCCTCTATCAAATTCATATTAATATGAGTTCCAAATAAGCTGAATTTATTTGTATTGATTAATGAGTATTTTTAATCATCAATTATGTAAAGAATAATTTTACTGTAAAAGTTAGCGGCATTAAATCTGGAAGTTGCTTAATTGTAGCTCTTTTAATCATCTCCAGTTCCTATAATGAGGTCCACGTTATAACGGCAGTGTACGATTGACAATAGTGTTGCTATCCTTGTCTATCATACAACAAAGCAGATAGCGCTATATCTCTTTCTCGCTTTGCTCTGTTGCCAGTTTGTCTTTTAATAATGTAGAATTAATAATTAATTGACAAAATATTCCATTTTAATTATGAAAATTCATTATGAACTTATTGAAAAATATAATTTATTGCTTAATGAATATATAATTGATTATTTCAAACGAGAATGAACAGTTAATATTACATCAATAAACCGGTTTCAGCTACCGTCTATAGAAGGCATTGACAAGACAGAGGATCGGCAACGTTCTTCTCCTATCTTTCTCCACTGCCATTATAACGTGGACCTCACTATATACGTTTGTTTGTAGGGGTAGATGAGCATAATAATCAACTAACAATTCACAGTAATGCCAAGAGATTTTAAACTCGAATTGTGTTTGAATGAAACTTTTATAATAGAGAATGACAGCATGTAGTTTAAATTCGAAGTTTTGTTATTAAAAGGGACAGTTTTGGGCATAAGTCTGTTGTGCCTTCTCATTTAAGTGTAATAATTGAACATAAGGACGAGGGAGTGTCGCTCGATTAGACCAGGTTTCGTTTACACCAGTTCCTATTCTACAATGAGGCTGAAAACCTGGACTAAACGAAATACACTCGTATATGACTAGGCAAATAAATAGCTTACAAATGTAAGCTATTAAAATTTAATGTAAAAACAATGTAAACACTTCATGAAACAATTGAAGCCTCACCTATTAGTAAATAAATAAATAAATGTTTATTTCCCAAAAAAAACTAAAACTACGATATCAATTACACAAAATATTAGATAAATTACAATTACATACAATAGTTAGTTACAAAAAAATCTTATAATGTGTCCTCTACTTGTTTAGTTTTTTCTGTGTGGAAATTGACCTACTCCACTATGGCGTACCATGTTCTAGAGTAGGTTACCTGTCCAAATTTTATTGGAATCTAGACAATAAACCCAAAACAGCAACCACTCCGTACATAGTTTTAAGTTTTGTGTGTGTGTAAGTGTGTGTGTGTACGCATGTGTGAATGTGTGTGCGTATGAATGTGTGCAAGAATGATTATAAATTGACATATTGATTTATTTCAATATAATACCATATTCATTATTATGTTCTTCAAGTTTAAATTTGTATATAATATTTTATTATACAGAGTGTTTCAGAAGTAGTGTCGAGAATTTTAGGGTATTGTACCTGGATGCTAGGAGACTACAAATGTCATATTTGAAGTGTCCAAAACTCAGCGGTTATCCTTAAGGTTCGAACCCACTAGAACGTATCAGACACGGACCGTGTCAGACCATGCCAGGCACGTAAAATAACAACTATGCCCACTACACCGGATCAACAGCGGTCTATGCCAGTACATTACGCGTATGGTACGCGTATGATACGGGTATGATAGCGTATGATACGCGTATGATGCCCGGTCAGAAGTTGTTGGGAACGCGTCAGTTAGCAAGAGAATGTAGCGGTGAACTGGTTACCAACGCGGTGCATACGCGGTTACAACGGGGTTTGCAGGCGTCACGTGCCATGCAAGGACCGTCCGTCACAGACAAATATACTGGCCGACAAATGTTGACCTGGACGTGCATGGCACGCTCCGTGCTTGGCGGTGACGGAACGGTCTAATGGGTGCATTACATATCAAATGATGCAAAGAATATTTTTTTGCATGTGTCGGTACGGGCACGGTCATGGTATGATACGTTCTAGTGGGTTCGGACCTTTATAGCTGCCATTTTGTTTTTTTCACTTAAAAATTTTTATCTCAAGAACGAAATGTTGTATTGATCTGAAATTTGGCATGAATATTTATGCTATAAAGACTCAACTATAAAAAATAAAAAAAAAATTTCGTTGAATTTTTTCAAAATGGCGGCCATTTTAAATTTTTGAGGGCGAATATCTCGAAAACCGTTCATTTTACAGAAAATTTACAAGAGACAAAAAAGTTAGCAAATTTTTTCACAATTCCAATGATACCTAATTTATTAAGATTGGTCGAAGAATAACAGAGAAATTAATTTTTTCGTACTGCATGCATGACCACTTTTCACCATTTAAAGATCAATATTAATTTTTTAATTCCAGATGTATTTAAGATGAAGCTTTGAAACTCGGTATGGCTCCATATGGGCAAACAGATGATTTTACAATGGTTTTCAGATGATAATGTTTGTCTTGTAAAAGTATTGTTGTTTCATTAAAAGTAAAGAACCAGATGTAGTGCTTCCTATTTCTTAGTCTCACGTTTCCTAGGTCTTATTTCTATCTTAAATTTCCAGTTTCAATATTTTCTTACGTTGCTTCTACACAAATATTTAATTATTGTAATGGAATTTAGTTCGCTGGAGTACACCGATATTCACTTCATGTATGGAGCAGCTCTTGGCAATGCGACCGAAGCAAGAAGAATGTATGCAGCTGCATTTCCAAACCGCCGTCTCCCTTCCGACAAGGTGTTCACAAGAACTCACAATCGGCTGAGAGAAGTTGGTTCATTTGAACGGAACAGGGTAATTGCTGGTAGGCCTCGAGCAGTTCGAAATGTTGCTTTTGAAGAGGAAGTATTGCAGAAATTCGATTTCAATCCTAGAACGAGTACGAGAGCAGTTGCAAAGCAAATCAATTCAAGTGCTTCTTCTGTGTGGCGTGTACTAAACAAGGAAAGACTTCACCCCTTCCGCTTTCAAAAAGTTCACTCATTGGTTGAACGCGACTATGAGCCAAGAGTAAACTGTGCCCGTTGGTTTCTTCAGCAAGACATTATCCAACCAAATTTTCTAGAAAATGTGTTATTTACCGATGAGTCCAGCTTTACAAGAGAAGGAATCTTCAACTCTCGCAACAGTCACGTCTGGGCCTTAGACAATCCTCATGAGGTCAAAGTGCGTGGTTATCAGCATAGATTTTCGCTGAATGTTTGGACGGGTATCTTAGGTAATCGCGTGATTGGACCATACATTCTTCCTAATCGTCTGAATTCTCCCACGTACATTACTTTTTTAAGAGACATACTACCAGAACTTTTGGAAGATGTGCCTCTTGCAAACAGATATAATATTTGGTTTCAACATGATGGTGCCCCTGCTCATTTGGGAAATGTTGTTACGGACTTTCTGAACATGACCTATCGTCAGCGGTGGATTGGGCGGGGTGGACCAGTACCGTGGCCCGCACGTTCACCTGACCTCAACCCTTTAGATTTTTTTTCTGGGGCCATATGAAAGACCTTGTTTACAGCACGCCAGTAGAAAACGAAGAAGACCTTGTGGCAAGAGTGGTTGCTGCAGCAGGTGCCATTCAAGATGATGAAAATGCTTTTATAGCAGTTCGACGGTCCATGATTGAAAGGTGCAGACTGTGTAATCAAGTTGAAGGACGGCATTTTGAGCAATTGCTGCATTAGTATCAGTGAACCGATTTGAGTGAAATTAATATTTTTCAATGTAAAATAAAATTTGGAGGAAAGTTATTCTTGTATATTTCTGTAATAAGAACGGTTTTCATGAAATTATAAAAAAAATTAATATTGATCTTTAAATGGTGAAAAGTGGTCATGCATGCAGTACGAAAAAAATTAATTTCTCTGTTATTCTTCGACCAATCTTAATAAATTAGGTATCATTGGAATCGTGAAAAAATTTGCTAACTTTTTTGTCTCTTGTAAATTTTCTGTAAAATGGACGGTTTTCGAGATATTCGCCATCAAAAATTTAAAATGGCCGCCATTTTGAAAAATTTCAACGAAAAATTTTTTTTTATTTTTTATAGTTGAGTCTTTATAGCATAAATATTCATGCCAAATTTCAGATCAATACAACATTTCGTTCTTGAGATAAAAATTTTTAAGTGAAAAAAACAAAATGGCAGCTATAAGGACTAACGGATAGTTTGACAAAATTATATTTAGGTATGTTTCATACTCAGGAACAAAGCCCTAGAATATTGGTAGGGAGTTCGGAAACATTCTGTATAATAATTCAAGGAACTGGTATAAAAATACATGGTACCATGAGTATTATCTGAATTTATTATTTTGTTTCACTTCAATTTTCACTAGAAAATTTGAGACTTTCTAGAAAATATGAAGCCCTACCTGAACTTCACTTAAATCCCTACAAATCCATCATTATTCAATTGGTTGTTGGTTTTTTAATATCAGTTGTAACTCAACCAAACATTGATGATACCTAAGTTTCATCTGCAAGTGAATAGTTCTTGAGTGGGTGGTTTCTTGTGTCTTGTTTACAGGTGGCAGAGATTACATCACAATCGGCACCAAAGTTATAGAACTTCACAAGGACTTCAACCTGTTCATAACCACTCGACTGAGGTGTCCGCACTTTCTGCCCGAAGTGCTCAACAAAGTCACTGTCATCAACTTTGCCCTTACCAAGGAAGCCCTCGATGATCAGTTATTGGCCATCGCCATTACAATTTTGAGGTAATAACTTTTTATTTGTTGCTCAAGTTGATTAAGTTTCGTTACCTTTGGAATCGTACCTCATATTTTCAATAGTAGTAATTATTGATAAAGTTCATTTTTGTTGGTGGTTCACTAGAATCATCACGTATATAATCAAAGTATATAGCCTACTAGTAGTTAATTCTAACCTTATCTTGGACGTTGTAACCTATAAATTTGGAAGAAAAATAGCACAAGGACTACCTTATTATTTTATCTTCTATAATGTTATTGCATTAGTGTCATTTGCATTGTGAATAAATAAAATAAATACAGTTCGGAGAACAGTGGAACTCGCTACACTCACTAACATCACTACTCACACACGCCCGCCTATTCACACACAAACACACATACAAATTGGATCTAGAGTTTGATGATATATGCAATAGGATCGAGGTAAAATTTCCGAATAAAGGGCCGCCATCTTGAAACGGGGATGAATTTAAAAAAAATGAATATATACGTTTCTGCGCCTTGTTTCAAAGTACTTGTATACCAAATTTTATCCAAATCGGACCATAACTGCGATTGTAACTGCGGTACAAACAAACAGACTAACGCCGATTGACTTGAAACATAGAATTCGCTTCGCTCATTTAATTATTTTACTCCATTACCGTTGTAATCGTTCCTCATATGTTCAATATTAGTAATTGATAGAAATCATTTTTGTAGGTAGTTCACTAGAATCATCACGTAATCATTCAAGTAAATATTATTTTATTTAAGAAGAATAATGAAAACACAAATAGAAAAAAGTTTAATTTCAATTCAATTGGCAACTTCAATTTATGTTTTCATTATGGAAAAATACCACATCACGCATAGCACAACTACTGTTGTAATGTTAAAGAGGATAGTAGTTTCCTCCAAAACAACAAAAATGATTCAATAGGCTAATTTATCTTTTTGAAGTAATAAAATTAATAATAAATTGCGTATGATTGATTAATATGTCAATAAAAAATGACTTGAATCATCACTACCACTATCATTTATTAAAAAAATAGAGAAATTAGTTACGGTTGTTACACCATTATTAATCTCTAGTAATAATATTATTCCAAAAATCTAATGAAAGCTATATGAATAGCTTTATACAGTAAATGATAGCAGTTGGTTAACTGCAATTTCCAATAAAATCTTCAATCTCTAGCGAATTCAGAGTCTTGGGCTCGGTTGCACAACAGCCGATTAAATTTTAACCGTGATTAATTTCACAAGAACCAATCACAGAAGGCGTTTTTGAGAAGACGGCTTCTTTGATTTATTGGTTCTCGTGAAATTAATCATGGTTAAAACTTAACCGGCTGTTCTGCAACCGGCACTTAGATTACTGAATAATAACAGTGATAAAAGTAGTTTATTTATTTCCTTTTAGTCTTCCTCTTCGATATTTATTTATTACAATATTACAAAAAGTAACATTACACAAGTCATATATATGCAAGCTCTTTCGAGCATGACCGCATATATTTATCTTCTTCTTTATTCAACTACTAAAGATTCAATATAAGTATATTTTACAAAGTACCTAGCTATTAAACTTTATAATAATTAAAGCTGCTCTTCCATTTGAAGTAAGCTCTCCACCATATCAGCATTTATTGAAGCAATATTCTACAACTTCTTCCATATAGGCCTACCTGATGCTATTAAACTTTCATTTCTATTGGCATAGATATTGATTTCGATTCCTACTCCGTTAATATAATCCCCGACATTTCCACTTGGTTTCTTGTGCAAGTTGACAAGTGCTTATTGGAATTGAAAGTGATCCTGAAACTTGTATAACTTCTTGTAGAAGTTTGGAGTGTTCTTGGAACTTGTAATATTGTAAGTTGTTAATATCGGTTATGAATTTCCGAATTCAGAACTTGGAAGTCATCGATTCCTAGTACAGGATATTGATAATATTGCCAGTGGTTTCTGGATTGATTAGTGCCGTTTCTCGGAATTTATGGGTTTCATTGAACTTTGGTTGCAGTCAGGAACTTGGAAGTTTGTTGCTAGTGGTTGTCTGATTTCGAAACTTAGATTTAAAAGGTCATTCTGAGGTGTCTCTGTGGTTTGGGATGAAGGTTATTTGGAGGTGACTCATTGATTGAGGAGATTGAGCTTCATTCTGTAAAGTTTACAAACATTATCCAACAGCCATCTTTCAGATGAAATAAACACAATATAGGAATGAAAGAGATTGAGTTTTAATTCCGTGGAGTTTAAAATCATTATCCAACCACCATCTTACAGATAAAATAGAAACACAAAAAATATCATCAACAGGATAATACTACAAACACAATATATTATTTCAGTTTCTTCTCGAATAGATCGACTCTCATAAAACTTTAGTTTCTTTAGAAAGAAAAATAAAAATCTTAGTACCCTTTTTGAAATATTTAATCACAACATGTTTCGGACATTGATGCCATTTTCAAGTCTTGATTCATCACATGTTGTGATTAAATATTTCAAAAAGGGTACTAAGATTTTTATTTTTCTTTCTATTTCTATAAAAGTAGCCCTATACAGAAAAAAGATAAATTTAGCTTCTTAGCTGTCATGACATCATTGTAAGTTGCAAGTTGCGTTAAAACTTGGAATTCTTGCAAATGAAACTATCAGAGTTGCAAAAATCAGTTTTTATTTATCTCATCGATAAGGAGTGTTTTATTGTGATCAATAATTTTTTTTTCATTTCATCTTGAAACAATTCCACAACATTTATGACAACTATGTTCATATCAACAATGAACTATTTCAAATTCTTGTAACTAAGTATCTACAGTATCTATTATTTATATAATGAATAATGAATTCATATCGGGGACCGAGCTTCACTGTGGAGTACAGAAGCATAAACAATTTATTACGAAAGAAGAAAACTATAATAATATGCATAGTTCATACAGAAATGTTCTATCTAATCACAGTGAATTGAGTTTAATCAGAGAATTGATGATTCATATCGGGGACTGAACTTCGCTCTGGAGAACAAAAACATAGAGAATTTATTACAAAAGAAGAAATTATAGAAATTGGAAATTAAATCCCCAGAGGAATGAAAAATTGCCCTCACAAAGGCCCGGTTGCACAAAAGCCGGTTGAGGCTGTGCAAAGGCTAAAAATAAACTTTCTACTGGTGATATTTTTCAAAGTTTTTCGATGTGTATACCATCAAGCTATCAAAACAAAACGTTTTGTCAGAAAAATTGTTTTCCGATCATTGCTTTTTGAGATATGAGTGCCTAAAGTTCAAATATTTGGGAAAGAACATTTAAAATTCGGTAAGATATAAATCCATGAGATTTACAGGATGGATTCTTCATGGTATTGTTGATCTAGTAAAACAAAAATTTTCTGAAAATATACATTTTTAAGATAGTTATTCAATTTACTAAAAATAACAAAAAATAACTTTAAGTTGAGTTATTTTTGGTAAATTGAATAATTTTTTCAAAAATTGATATTTTTAGAAAATTTTTGTTTTACTAGATCAACAATAACATGAAGAATCCATCCTCTAAATATCATGGAATTATCTCTTACCAAATTTGAAATATTCTGTCCGAAAAATTCAAACTTCAGGCGCTCATATCTCAAAAAGTAATGATCAGAAAAAAAATGTTTTCCTGAGAAAACTTTTTCATCTTGATAGCTTGATGATATACAAATCGAAAATCTTTGAAAAATATCACGAGTAGAAAAGTTTTATTTTAGCCTTTGCACAGCCTTAATATTTACGGCAGTGTCTACTTGTAACAATATCTACAGTATATTTCCATATTTTCTTGAATTTTACAGTCCAGAACTGGAAGCAAGACGAGCTAGTATGATAGTGCAGAGTGCATTGAACGCAACGGCACTGCGTAATGCTGAAGAGGATATCCTCAAAGCGTTGTCAGCTCCTGATAAGAATGTTCTCGAAGATGAAAACACTGTCATTATTCTCAATGAGTCTCAGGTAAGAGAATAATAATAATAATTTCTCTGATTGCCAATGAATTGCAACCAGAGGAGTTTATTGACAAAACATTTATACATAATCAGTATAATATACATACAAGAGTTGCTAATAATAAACTTATGATCCTAATTATGATACCCCACTATAATAATATGTGTTGGGGTGATCATAATATTCTTTTCTGAAACATGCAAAAATGCAATGAAATCTATTGTGAATGATTTTATAAGTAGCCTAATTGTGTACTTATAATAGCCTACACAATCTTAGGCACAAATATTTGTTTCATGTATTTATTTTTATTCATTCAAATGTACACTATTACACAATTTTCAAAAAATTACCACAGGCTCGAGAGAAAAACGGTTCTAATTATAATGTTTAAAACATTCCTAATGTAGCTAGGCTATGTGTCATTTTCGAATTACACACTGCAGTTCACAATCCGAAACAAACAAGAAAAAAAGTTGTAATTTAAAAATACTTTTGTAATGAATTAAATCAATTGAAAGTCTAAACTTTGAATAAAATGTAACATTTTGACACCAAAAAGACAAACTATTTAATTTTATTTTATAATTATTCAACATTCCAATAAAAAGGTCACATGAAAAAATATAAATTAATTGCTTTATTGGTTCAATTACTGTTTATCTGTCACAGATTTATCTTTCATATAAGGCCAATTTCACACCGGGCCGAGCCGAGCGGAATCTGCCTGCGTTCGCACTGAAGCCGATTCACTCAGTAGGTTTTCTAGCCTTGTAGTGAGAACTCACTACGTGGGAAGATCCAACTAAACTGAAAGAAGGCAGAATCCGCTTGGCTCGGCCCAGCTTTCGTGGTAAACCCCACTAACTGTCGATATTGAAATCAGATTGATGAATAGTATCTCATTCGACCTAATGTATTCATGTGATTCATAATAATGAGAAAATATTTTATCCATATGGTAATAATAAGTTTGTTTCTTGTAGGCCTATTACAGATTTTATGTCTGGAATGTTCAGGCTCCTTATTTTCAAAATGTATATTGATATTATAATCGAAATATGCAGGATTACTGATTTCTCAAATACTGGTTTCATTGGTTTTTGTAGAAAATAGCGGCCGATATAAAGGAAAGAGAGAAGGGCACGATCGAGACCAGCGATCGTATCTCAGAGTTCAACAAGTCGTTCGCTCAGCCTGTGATCTACGCCAGGTCCCTCTACTACTGCCTCACCGATCTTCCCAACATAGACCCCATGTACCATTTCTCACTGCCCTGGTTCCTCAGGATATACTCGGGATCGCTGAAAGCTGATTAGTGAGTACTTAGAATATTCATTACTTAATTTGTTGTAAAACTGATTAGTGAGTAGACCTACTTGATATATTTATTACTTAATTTGTTGTAAATCCATTATTTTCCACTATTAATTTAAACAATGATGACCAACTACACATTGAAACGTCGTCTCTTTTGAAAAGTGTTTCCACTTGAGAAGTGTTTTCTATTCAAAATTTATCACTTGTTCCTTCTACTTCACTGCTTTACTGTACGTGCTTTTCAATAAAGAATAAGCGTAGAAATATTGCTTGTTTGCTTAAAAACTCAAAACCAGGAAAATATTGATGTAGGCGCTATTTTAGGCCCAAATTCACCAAAAACAAAAATCTGGGTTTGAGCGGCAGTTGGTTCTGAGTCAGATGATTTGAATTGGTTTTGTAGTATGATTTTTTGTTCATTTAGAATCAACTGACGCTCCAAGTTTTCGTTTTGGCGAATTCGGTCCTTAGTTATTGCTTGAAAAATCCAATCCATCATACTCCATTAGTGAAAAAAGTTTCAAACAGAACCTTTGTTTTCTTAAAACAAAATTGAAACAGCTTACACGTGATAATTCTCGCTCATTTAAAAATGCATCATATCAATAACATTTCTCTTGGAATAGTGAAATGAGTAAGGACCTAACCGCGTTTTTCCAAGCTTTTTTCAGACGAGTCGGCAGGGTAGGAAGCTCTCCGAACTCCGATTGACTGATTATCAGCTCATTCCCGAACACCAGTCGTGTTAAAGGGAAGGTTATTATTAATTTTATATCCTTTTTAGAGAATCTACAATAATTATTTGTTGAAATTCCGTCGTTTTATGTAGTTACATCACATTATTATATTATCGTTAATAAAACTGCATTCTATCTTTATTCTCATAATCAATTTTGTATACTCTGTAAAATTCGTTGAATAACTAGCAATACTGTATTTAATGTAAATTAGTGTATAAGCAAGTATATACTGTAAAATACATAAATAAAGAAGACTAATTAAATCTAATCTAGCGTCAACCCAATCTGCCAATCGAAGTGGCTCCTGCCCTTCCGACTCGTCTGAGAACGCCTTAAAAAAGGCTTCATGCTGCTTGGCCCTAAGCTGTCTTTATTTTGATTTTTGTATTGTCTCAGAGTATTTTAATGGGGGCCGTTTGTATCAACTTACACTACATACCATAACATAGAATAGTTTTGGGCGATATCTGTTATTCTTTACCTTATTCTTTATTTGATTATTCGTTATTCTTTATATGATTTGTAATTGTACCGGTATCCACAAATGAATAACGTCGACCACTATCTGTTTAACTATATTTCAAGCAATGTGTACAGTAGAGCCCAAAAAACTAATGCGAAAATATTAATTTAATTGTGTAGCTTGACAAAATCTGTAACCACGATGTCTAGGCCTATTTTTTAAGCCAGAAAATTACATGATTACTAATAACTTAATTACTAATTTCTCTCAAATTCTAGTGATCATTTTGTGGAAATTTCAAACCAGTCCGAATCAGTGAGGAAAAATGCCCGATTTATGCCAAACATGACATTCAGCCTCTATTCGAACGTTTGTCGATCTCTGTTTGAAAAAGACAAACTTCTGTTCTCATTTATTCTGTGTACCAATCTTATGTTGTAAGTTCCATTATCAATTTTCTTGAAAATTATTTGCTCTAAATAACTGTCGTCCTATCAATGTACTTTTATAAAATAAATGTCAATTATAATGTTATAAATAATTATGTGTAATAATTAATAGCATTTCTATCATGTTTATTTATTTATTGAGAATACATTACATGAAAAAAGTACAACTCGAAGAGGTATACAGCTAAACGCTAAAAAACCTCATTCACACAAAAAGTATGACACAAATGATTTAGAAATAATTATTAAGAACTTGAAATTACAAAGCAATGTTATTATGATTGTTATTATAGACGCCTAGCTTCCTTATGATATTTATTCATACCTTGTGGATTTTATTGGCAGAGAGATCCTTTCGGATGTTCTGTCTCGTCGTAGTACCTATGTCACTTTATATTCCTATTACTTTTATAGGCTATATTGGGTTGAATAGAATATAATATCTTCTGAATAACTGAGTTCAATGAACCCACTTCCAATGGACTTGATAGTAGTCTCATGTCTCCAATGTTTAATGACAGCAGCTTCGTTTCAAAGCATATTGCTTATTACTACCGGGATCCTATATTGTTCAATATTATTCCTCACTTCTGAATAAGGAAGAGCTTCAAGTCTTGAATATTGGCTTTGACTATAGAAAGAATATTGGCTTCGACTATTCTTTCTATAGTCAAAGATATTGGTCAGTGCATTTTAGTAGTGAATTGTATCTGACGATAATATATTTTTTTATTGCTTATACTGTTCCTGAAATCATATATGGTTCAATTATTCCTGACCAGAATAAAAAATAGCTTGAACTCTTGAATCATTTAGTACAGTACCTACATTTTTCTGGCAATGCTATTGAATTATTATGCTCATCTACCCCTACACATAGACGTCTTGTATGGGAATTCCTGTAATTTTGAGTATACTGTTAGTAGCCTACATATTGTGAATTTAAATTTGTGTAATGAAATAAATCTGGACTATTGATTTTTTCCTTTATTCAGGACGGAATCGAAGATAAGGATGGAAGATTTGTCGTTCCTTTTGACTGGAGGAGTGGTTCTGGTCAATTTGATTCCGAATCCGGCTCCAGATTGGATAACGGTCAGGTCTTGGGACGAGCTGTGTCGACTCAGTCTACTCGATGGATTCCAAGGTACTAAAAAATCACAAAAAGTCGATCATTATTTATCTAATCATTCAGAAAATGTCGAGTTAATTATTTTATGCTATTTTATAAACATAATAAGAAATATAAAAATAGTAGAATAAGTTGAAGAGCTCAAAAAATAGAATACATCTAATTGTAAAAAGAATAGAATAAAATATGGAATATAGTATAATTATTTATTTATATAATATATAGTATAGTATGGTACGTAGATCAGTTGAGGTATTAAATATTTCAATATAAGTGCATAAAAATATCTCCCTGTATATTGGAATTAAAAACATCTAGTATAGCTACCTTAAAACTTTTTTCATTTGAATTTTTTGTATTATTGGTACGAAAACTAACAAAAATGAAAATTAAACAGAGGTTGAAAGCTGGAAATAGGGCATACTTCAGCCTACAGAAAATTCTCAGATCAAGGCTGTTAAGCTGGAGCAGTAAAATTAAAATTTATTGGACAGTTCTGCGACCAGTGGTGATGTATGCTTGTAAAACATGGGTGTTGACAAGTTGTGATAAGATGCTGTTGAATCGATGGGAGAGAAAAATCCTAAGAAGAATTTATGGGCCAGTGCTACAGGCTGATAGGTGGCGACTCAGAAAAAAATGATGAGCTCTATAATCTGGGCATTGTTACAGTACTGAAATTAGAAGAGCAAGAATTGGTTGGTTGGGCCATGTGGAACTTATGCCGGAAACCCGTACAGCACGTATGTCTCTGTATCAGCAACCAGGGGGACAGAGAAAGCTAGGCCGACCACGCAAGATATGATTGGACGACATGGAGGCAGACCTTCAATCCTTGGGCGGGAGAAGGTGGAGACAGCGAGCGCAGGACAGAGATTCATGGAAAAGGCTTGTGGAGGAGGTCAAGGCTCTTCAAGGCCCGTAGAGTCAATGAGTAGTAGTAGTAGTATTGGTACGAAAGCCATAATCAAGGTTAATAATAATTCTCCTGAGTACATGATGGAATCAAATATAAAAAGTGCAGAGAATGTAAACAAATATAGAAGCATTTCATATCAAAATGGAAAACCTTGTTATTGATTGGATCACTGCCTTGATTATGGCTTTCGTACCAATAATACAACAAATTCAAGTGAAATAAAACTTTTTCGGTAGTGTAACGGTAACTATACTAGATGTTTTTACTTCCAATATATATAGGGACATATGTTTATGCACTTATATTGAAATATTTAATACTTCAACTGATCTACGTATCATACTGTACCACAAAAACCTGGAGATGTATATTGTTAAGAATAACAGAATATATAGTATTATTTATAGAATAAATCATTTTGTCATCAGGTCTAAAGGAGCATGTCGAGAATAACCTTGCAGAATGGAGATTGTACTATGACAAGGCTGAGCCGCACAATGAAGCTCTACCTGAGCCATGGGATTCAAACCTCACAGCCTTTCAGAAACTGCTGGTTTTGCGGATTTTCCATTTGGATAAGGTGAGAATAATTCAAAATTAATTACAAAATGAAATTAATTTAAAATCATTTTTCACAAATATTTTCTTTAGGTAACTGCAGAAGCAACCTTCACGATGCAAGTGAAATTTTTGAATTATCTATCAAGTTATCAAGTAGTTATACTGAATGGTGTCTATTAACCATGCACTCATTCATTCATTCTAATTTTTAATAATATATTTTTGTGTTTTGGAGCAAAAATTGGAGTTCCCTTCTGTCCTCACAGATTGTAATTCTCCAATGAATGATTCAAAAGTTTTGGCTCTACAGTAATAAAATAATGGGTGTTCCTTATACAGGCAAGCACCGTTAAGAGTGCTGTTTCTTGAGATTGTTGTGCATTCCGTTGCAGAAAATTGTTTACTAAAATTGAGAAAACAAAGTTTTAATTTTGTCACATCCACATTTATTGAATTCAACACTGAACTGCAGTCCTATCAAAACATTTTATGAAATAAAATAAAAACAGTTTTTTTTCAATTATGGAGAAGTTCCTTAATATCATCATCATCATCATCATCATCATCATCATCATCGTCGTCGTCATGGATTAGGCTTTTGAAGCCTGTTCCGGCGTCCATCTCTTCCTCGGTCTACCAATACTTCTTCTGCCTATTGGCTTGTGGAGTAGGGCATTCAATGGGAAACGGTCTTCAGACATTCTAAGGACATGATCTGACCACTTATTTATATATGTTTTTATCAAACTCAACACTTGATGGTTGAACATAAATAATAAATAATAAATTAATAACAAAAATATTAAATAATAATCACATTCTCTTCTTATATGAATTCATAATCAACAAACTATATTCAAAAATATTATATTCTACCTCATGCCTACTGTACCAATATTTTGTAAGTTAAACACAGTTTGCATAATGAGATAAAAACACAATAATATGTTGTCTTTTCCCGTTAGATAGTTGTATTCACACAAATCTTGAACTTCCACGCTCATGGCATATGCTGATGATGCATTTAATGTTGATTATTACATTTCATTTCATAAAGGATAAAACTAAAGGTTCCTGTGAAGATGTTGATGATTTTATGAGATACAGACGTATGGTTATTGTGATGTAGATAGGTATGGGCTCTACAGTATAATAGATTAGAACTATGACAATCTCTGACGGGTGTGTTATTCCTATCTTCTCATGTTCATCTATCATATTATTATCTCATGAATAATGTTGGGAACTTTGATTGGCAGATGGTACCAGCAATCAGGAACTTCGTGGAACACGAAATGGATGAATCGTTCGTGACTCCACCACTGTTCGACATCGCAGAGTCCTACAAGGACTCCAACAAAGTGACTCCGATGATATTCATTCTGTCTCCAGGCGTAGACCCCATGGCAGCGCTGCAGCAGTTCGCCGAAAAGATGGGCTATAAAGAGCACGAATTCGAGTCGGTGTCACTGGGTCAAGGTCAGGGTCCCATAGCCGAGAACCTCATAAAGAAAGCACGATTGGGAGGCACCTGGGTTTGTTTACAAAATTGTCATCTGGCCACTTCTTGGATGCCAACACTTGAAGCAATCTGTGATGATTTGGTATTTTCTACAAAAGATGGATTCCGGTTGTGGTTGACTAGTTACCCATCCGACAAATTCCCGGTCCCGATTTTGCAAAATGGCGTCAAAATGACTAACGAACCACCAACCGGTTTGAAACAGAACATGTTGCGAACGTTCATGAGTGAACCAATCACCGATCAGGATTTCTATGGCTCGTGTAGTGCTGACAGTGCAAAACAGTTTGTGTTTGCGCGATTGTTGTTCGGACTGACGTTCTTCCATGCGGTGGTTTTGGAAAGGAAGAAGTACGGACCCATCGGCTGGAATATACCCTACGGGTTCAACGAGTCCGATTACAATATATCTGTGCTCCAGCTGCAGGTGAGTAATGGTTTTTATAACTGAAAGATAGCATTTGTTATGTTAAAAAACGGCCATTAATAATATCTAACTGATGTGTATCAGAGACATATGTATATTCTACATATCATTGATACATAACTGATATTATATCAGTGATTTATGTGATTATTCATGGAATTTATTTAGTTTATTTATTATTCTTTCAATTCAATTCTTTATTTCCAAGCAAAAAACACTTTTAAAATAAAAATAATATAATCTATGGAAATTTTTTGGACTGTAGATCCGTGTGCAGGGAAAGACGCGCACCACGTCTTGAAACCAATTGGAATCTTGCACTATTGTTTTCAACCAATAGGATAATTGGAAAAATGTTTTTGTTTTTTTTACAACTGAATTACTATTTATTGTTTTTTTTTCTATTGATGTTTCCACAACCACTATGAAATGACGATAAATAACTTGAAGTCATTCTATTCAATATCACTCCACAGTATTGAAGAACACTTCAATTTATAATTTACTCCTTGAAGAAGTTTAGGGCAATATCCTCTTTGTTCTTTTCTGATCATTGTTATTGTTTGTGCTAACCTAATAAATAAATGAATAAATATGAAGTATTCTTGGTATTAAATCAACTGGGTGTAGTTCAAATTTTACAAATCGTTTTGCTGAAGTCTTAGCTTTTTACAGTCTCATTGATTCTTTGTTGATTTATGATTACTAGTTACATTCAGGATTTTTCAAATAATAAGTTTCACCACAGAAAAATGAAAGAATGCTTCATTACACAAGCACCTAAAATTGCCTACTTCACCCTTCTTAAATTCGTGAAATTATATTTCTGAATGATAAAATATTTCATATCCAAAATATAACATTTAATCAATCTCTAAACCTCTATTTAATATATCAGATTGTTGTAATTATATTCAGTTATAGTCAATCAATCAATAATTATTTTATTCAACACAAAATACATAAAAGAAATCACTTTTTGTGTAGTTGAGAAGTTGATATTGTGGTAATTATTCATATTAAATGAAAAAGACTTACAATCAAAAATAAAAATAAGTTTCTAATAAAATACAAAAACAGGATTCATGGTGGGGTGTGCTGAAAAGGAAAAAGGAGGAAAAATACCTAGCCAACTATGGTTCTCCATGTAATAGGTAGGTAGAGGGTATAAAAGTAAGGAATGAAGGGTGAAGAGGAGCGGAAAAGTGAAGAAATGGAGAAGAAGGCAGGAAAAAAGAGAGAAAAAATATGAGCAAAAATGCGAGTCCACTTTCAACAAAAATGTATCTTAAAGAAAAGGCCTTGCAAACAGTAACTAGTTAGAACAGAAATCTCGAGACACATACGTCGATATGAAAGAAAGAAAGAAATACTGTAGGTCCAGGTTTTTATTTTTAGAATAGTGCCTTCTAACTTTTTTAAAAATAGCTCTGCATCTCTTTGATTCATTATTTTTTTTTTACTTTTAGAAAATTCTTGTTTATTTGTAGCAATACATGTTGGAGTCGGAAGAGGTGCCATTCGAGGCGGTCACATACCTGACAGGCGAGTGTAACTACGGCGGTCGTGTGACTGACAACTGGGATCGGCGCACTCTCAACACAATGCTGGCCAGCTTTGTGAATGCACACATTGCTGCCAACCAAGACTACTGCATGCTCGACAATTTCAGCGAGTTGACTGTCAATGCCAATCGGCATGAGTTCGACTATTATATTGGTATCATCGAGGTAATTAAAAGAATTTCGCAATAGAATTCTTCCTTTTTTCAATGTTTCAACGTTTTCCAAGTATATTTTATATATTCATACTTATTTTTAAATATCGTTGGTTGAGTGGAGGAGAGATAACGTCTTCACTTCGTCCTGCTCTTTTCGGAGTGTATATGAAAAACGTCTGATAAGAGAGGTGAAAGTGTTTAAGTTGTTGCTACTTTACAGAGATTACAGAGATTGTATGTAGATTTAGTATACTATAGATAGATAATGGGTTCAACAACGATTTCAAGTAGTTTTCATTCAACAAAGAGTTACATTCGATCGGGAAGATGAATTCAAAATAGAAATGAGCTAATGAAACAAGATTCTGACAAACATATAGACCGCAGAGAAGTCAATTGAAGTGGGAGTAAGCATATGGATACCCGATGTTACAATGTTGGATATTTGAATTTCCTACAATTGGAGCAATGTAACGCAAATAATAATATTTCTCAATATATTTATAGACATTATTCTCTTCAATAGTAGTAGTAGTAGTAGTGGTAGTAGTAGTAGTAGTAGTAAAACAACCTGTATTGACAAAATTATAGTACACAATACAATAATGAAATGTATTACACAATAAATTAAATTATATATGATATTATTAGGTTGGTAACTGGCATAACCTTTGAAGTTGTCTGCCAGGAGTCGGTCATAGCCTAATAATTGATTTCCAATAACAAATCCTTTCTCAAAATCAAAGCCGCTATCAGAAATGCTGTCGATCTAACCAACTCTTCCCGTTCAGCCATTCGATAACCTCAAACTCGGAGAGTCTACATTTCCTAAGCCATGTTCTTCGGACACATTTTCTCTTCAGTATTAACATTGATTATTACTGTGTAAATGTAGAAATCTATTTACAAGTATTCTTTTATATTCATTGCTTATTCATTGGTGGTTGGTTGCTATAAAACATAAGCAACGAACAGGGTCGTTCCTTGAACGGAGTATAGTTTATCTTGATAATTCTTTGTGTTTTTACTTCTCTATTGCCTTACCTACATCATAGGTAAGGGAAGTATATTGCTTCCCAAAAAAGTAAGGTACCCCAATTTCCAGTTTTTTATACCTTTCAAGGTCCCCTGAGTCAAAACCAATTATTTTTTATTGTTTTAGAACATAAGCGACGTGCAGCCAGCTGAAGTGGTGGGTCTGCACTCGAACGCTAGCATCAGCCGCGACCTGCACTGCAGCCGAGAGCTGCTCGAAGCCATGCAGCTGGTGCAGCCCAAGGTCAGGGGCGGAGAGGGGGGCAAGCGCGATGACCACATGGTTGAAGCTATCACCACCGACATTCTACAGAAGGTGAGTTGAAAGCAAAACAGAATATAGAAATCATCATTTCCAACAATTAAAAATTACCAACACACTACTAGCAACAAAAATTTGAAACCTACTTCATGCCGCGTCTACATATTGGTTGGCCCAATGATGACCAGCGCAGTGTGTGGATGGTTGCTTTGCTATAGTGAGGTCCACGTTATAATGGCAGTGGAGAAAGATAGGAGAAAAACGTTGCCGATCCTCTGTCTTGTCAATGCTTCTATAGATGGTAGCTGATATAGGTTTATTGGTGTAATATTAACTGTTTATTCCAGTTTAAAATAATCAATAATATTTTATTAAGTAGAAAAATGATATTTTACAATAATTTCATAATAAATTTTTATAATTAACTAGCTTACCCGGTGAACTTCGTACCACCAAAAATTCGATGTATCTCATGTCACACTTGCCTTTATTTGGTGAATCATGTAATTTATCTGACAATCAATATTTTCATTTACATCTCAATACGGACTTTCTATGTGCTTAGTCATGCAGCATTCATTATTCCGACATTGCAACATATTCTCGATCAATTGGTAGTAATATCTATCAGTTAAGTGTTGAATTAAAAAAATAGATACCGGTAGGTTAAATCAGTGTTTAAAGATGAATTTAATGTTTTCATAGTTGTTGATTGTCAATAGATGGTCCAGGATATATGCGATGTACGATGAACTACACAGAATTCCATATTCTTTCCATCTTCAATTTTAGGATGAATATAAGCTAAGCTGAATTTGAAAAAAAATCAATTTAGTCAGTCATTCTTCAGTAATTAATGATTGCAATATGAACAACTATCTTTCATGAGATGTATAATTATTTTCCAGTTTCTCAATGATAGGGGATTGATAATTATTTGTATAGGTCTTCTAAGGAACGATTATCTACAGCTAGTACCAATCAACTACGGTACACTAACTTCAACTCCAAACCACCGTTCTAATACCAGTACACAATTGATCACAGGGTGACGTGTTTATTTTACAGCTGGTAACTTAAGATGCTAAATTATAAGTAGCCACTTGGCCTAAAATTTCAAAAACATAGGTCTGTAAAATGGATTAATAAATAATTATCACGTATTAGTCCCCCTATTAAAATGTCTGGTCAGAAACCATCCCCAATATTCACACAACATATTCCCAAAGTTTCATGCCGTTCTGTCAAGTAGTTTTCGAGTCTATAGGTAACAAACAAACTAATAAACACACAAACAGACATTCATTTTTATATATTATAGAGATATGAAATATTTTGTTAATTATTAATTCCACATTGTTAAAAGACGATCTGGCAACAGAGCAAAGGAGAAAGAGATGGCACTATCAACTTTGTTGAATGATATACAAGGATAGCAATACCATTGCTAATCAAACACTGCCATTACAACGTGGACCTCACTACAGCGCTGGCCTTCATTTGTCAACGTTGGGTTATCAGACTGGACCAACAAGTTGACTAGGCATTAGACATGGCTCGCCATAGTGAATTAGGTTAATCTTCTTACTCCCTTATCAACATAACTTCTCACAAATATGTTGAATTAATTGTCTAACATTCTTATAGTATTGAACTGGTTTATAGAGTCTAAGAAGAAGGATACCGAATTAAACATAACAGATGAGGCAGATTTACTAATCAGAGCTGGGCTACGGAATCAGCTTAAAGTTGATGTTTTCCCAGAAGAACCCAGAATTTAAACTTTCGTCGTTAGAAAGACGAATCGCTCGGAGTGCGAGGATGAAAGGGTATTGAAGGCGAAAGCGGTAGACCATAGTAAATAATAATAATAATAACCATAGCGTTTATGATAATGGTTAATGGTGAATTACTGTGGTCCTTAGTTTTGCTGGCCTATACAAAATGAATGAATATTATAGTATTGTTTTTTTAATTGTTTAGCATTATTGTGTTGTGTTTTCTCTTTAATTAATTTAATATAATTTAATATTGTGTTATTTTGAACTGTTAAATATTATTGTGTATTTTTTCAATGTTGTAGGCAAATTTAGGACATCTAAATGAATAAGCATAATCAGCTAATGAAAAGCGTAATAAGCGTGTTTGTGGCTGTAAGTCTGTACGCACCTTTACATCTTGAACCGAAAACTCTCATTAGTTAATCCATGTGGCTTTTGTTGGTGGGGAAATCCTTATCTTATTATTTGAAACTCAAATTAAAATTTATTTCACACTCATAAATACATGTACAAAAAAATCATGGTTTTGGACTCTGGGGACCTTGAAACGTATTGAAAGCTTGAAATTAGGGTACCTTATTTTTTGGAATGCAATTCTTTCCTTACCTATGTTAATAGGGGAAGGAAAGTAAAAATTAAAATAGAGTCCAGCATGACAAAAAAGTACAATAATTCAACCAAAATTCAACAATAGATTGTAAGTGATAAATCCACTGGCATAAGATTACTATTGGTCGCCAGTGGGAGTGGGAGATAAGATTATCATACACTTAACTTGATTTAAATTGAATTAGCACAAAAGTTAATATATACACAGAATAGAAAATCTAAAACGAAGAATTGAAACAAAATAAAGAAATTTTCTCAAGTATCTTTTACTTCATATAACTACTTTATTTATTCTCAAAAAACAGATGTAACTTACTAATAGTGGGTAGGTATGTGATTGTGTATTCAAATTTTTCAAATTAGTGTAATATTCCTCAAGTTTATCTATTCATTGTGATTCTTTAAAATTTTTAGATAATTCCTGGACCAAAAATCAAGTAAAGAAGTAGTGTGTGATATCATAACCTCAACCTTTGGACAACATTAACTTTTTATCAACATTTTTGGAGAGAAATAGTACAGGCCCAGCCTAGTTTTTCCTTCAATTTCATTATTATATTATGATTGTAATATTTTGTATAATAAATGAATGAATGAAAAAAAAAGAATTATTCAAATGATTGTAATTTTCAGTTACCTCGCGCTTTCGATCTGGACCTAGCCCTTGAGCGCTACCCAGTGACCTATTCGGAATCGATGAACACAGTGTTGGTGCAAGAGATGGAGAGATTCAACCGGTTGACGCGCGTCATGAGGACGTCAATCGTGATGCTGCAGCGCGCCATCCTTGGCGAGGCTGTCATGACGCCCGACCTTGAGACGACCTTCGCGGCGGTGCTGGCCAATAGGCTGCCTAGTGCCTGGGCCAGGGTGTCCTATCCCAGTCTCAAACCACTCGCCGAGTATGTCGCTGATTTGATCGCTCGGTTGAGGTTTTTGCAGGTGAGCAGGGGTGTTTTATTTAGTTGGTTTTTGTTGTGGTGTTGTAGAGAGAAATTCTGTAGACACAGATCATTATATTTTGCGGAAAATGTGTGTTTACCGATATGTGAAAATGCTAATCTCGAGATTGCTATTCACATGTTTGTGTACTTCAAGCGTTTGGCTCTCAGTTTTGTCCAGTTGCGATATTTTTTGCCTTACCATAAAAAGTAAACTGAGAACTTGACGAATTGGAAACTTCATGAACTGATGGCTTGACAAACTGAAAATTTGACTCACTGGCCTCATGATGTACTGAAAACTTGAATAATTGTAAACTTGACGAACTAAAAAAATGATGAATTGAAAACTTGACTAAATGAGATTTTAACAAACTCAAAACTTGTCTAAATGAGAACTTGACAAACTCAAAACTTGTCTAAATGAGAAATTGACAAACTGAAAACTTGACTAACTGTAAACTTCTACTAAAAACTTAGCCCTATTGATTACTTGAAGAACTGAACGCTTCATGGATTGAAAATTTGATTAAATTGAAACAATAAAATAATTGAAAACTTGTCAAACTAAATTTTGACGAACTGAAAACTTGACGAAATGATAACTTGAGAAACAGAATCTGATGAATGGGGTGTTTGTTGTGTTTTCGAGAGGGAAATTCCACAGATACAGATTAGAATATTCTGCACCTAGGGCGGAAAATTTGGGTTTATCATCTCCAGATAGCAATTTTCATGATTGAGACAAAGTACAGAAAAAACAAACAGAAACAAAACAAACAGAAAAAACAAACAAACAATTAGGCACACCAAAAAACGCAAACTGAAAACTTGTTGAGTTTATAACTAAATAAAATTAGAACTATAGAACTGAAAACTTAATGTACCATATTAAAAACTTGACAAACTGGAATCTTGAGGAGTTGGAATCTTGACAAAATGAGAACTATAGAAGAACTGAAAACTTGGCAAACCTAAAATTTCACAAATACTTGATCACTACTTCACTTCATCCTCAATTTTCATAGCACTAATAATAATAATACTGAGGGTGAAGCCCACATAAGCACTTAGGCTTGTGCGTGCGTGGGTAATGAGTGAGAGGGATGATGATGAGAGATGACTACTTTTTAGGTAATCGGGACCGACGGCTTATCGTCTCCTCCGAAATATGGGGTGGCCTTATCTATGTGATTGTGCTGTGGTTATAAAAACTTTTGCCTATTCATTCAACTTTTTAGAAGTAGACTATATACTATGTATACTATGTAGATATACTATGTATATCTCTTGATGTAATATTTGTTTGATTATCACTATGTATATCTCTTGATGTAATATTTGTTTGATTATCTCTTTGTATTATCTCTTGATGCAATATTTGTTTGATGGGAATGATTGCAGGATTGGTACGATAAGGGCATCCCATCCTGCTTCTGGATCTCGGGCTTCTTCTTCACTCAGGCATTCCTGACGGCGGCGATGCAGAACTATGCGCGCGCACATGTCATCCCCATCGACCTGCTCACGTTCGACTTTGTGGTGACGTCACATGCTGCTAACAGTGACGTCACCAGTCCACCAAAAGATGGAGTGTATGTGCACGGTCTGTTCTTGGAGGGAGCACGTTGGGATCGCCAGCTGTAAGTGGTGTTTGTTTTGGGACGTGCCTTGTAGTTCATATTTCGTGATATTTTAGTATTTAAACAAATTGTTATCTTTGATTTTCCTTTTTCTAACTTATTTATGAATAAAAATATTGTAATGGTATGATTGGCCCGAAACGTTCGATCTTGGAAAGAAAAATGGTACTAATAATTATAAAAAACTACTGTTATCATAATGTGTTTAGAGGACAAGTATAGGTTCTTATCCTGTGCTCTTTATTGTAAAATTATTATAAATTTATTCATATTGAAAATTGCATGAATTTTCAAAACATTTCGTCTACCGTATTTCAAAATAAAAAGGTCACTATTGTAGTTCAATTAAAAATATATAGGTGGTCAGCTAAATAAGACATCTACATTTGATCATAAAATAAACAATTGTAGGAAACAATCTGTATAAGTTTTTTCCACTTTGAACATCTCATTGCCCTTGAAATACCTATGTAGCTATCAATGAGTAAAATATTATTATTATTATAAATAAAAAAAAATTAAATAAGTAAATATCAAGTATATAAGTAAAGTGTAAGTATTATATGTATATAATAAGTAAATATTATTATTATTATGAGTAAAATATTATCATTATTATTTGAAAAAAATATTATATCACTACTGGAAAAAATACTTTTATGAAACTGATACATTGATACAGTAGAATTTACACAATATTTATACTATAATAAATTATTGAGAATGGTTGGGTTCTAATCTAATGGATCCAACTTAAATGGATGATTGTAATGAACAAAAAATGTATTCTATTCGAATTTTTCACTCTTACTCATTCAACTGTTCGTAAAAACAAATTAAACACTTTTGACATTTGATAAATTTATTATAAATTTATTCATATTGAAAATTTATCTTTGATAACTATTTAACTTTGATACATTATTTATATTTTATGTCAATTGAAACAAAACATTTATTTTAATCATCTTTTTTAATTCCTTCTCACTTCACTGTTTATAGAAAATAGATTCAATCCATTTAGCCTTTTTATTTATTTTTGATTTTAAGAAAACTTGATAAAATTAGTTTTTTATTCGAATCTGAATTTGATTCTATTTTGTATTCCAGGGGCCAACTAGAAGAACAACTGCCGAAAATGCTGTTTGACATGATGCCTGTGATCCACTTTGTGCCGAAACTGAAGAAAGATGCCCGGGAGGATGGACGCTATGCGTGTCCTCTCTACAAGACGTCGGAGCGCCCGGGGCATCCTGTCCACAACGGGCCATTCCACCAATTACGTGCTGCCTTTGCTGTTGGCCTGCAGTCGAAGCCCCGCCCACTGGGTCAAGAGAGGTACGGCGCTCCTGTGTCAGCTTGATAATTGAACAGATTTGTTTGAAAATATAACTGAATTCATGGAAAATTGACTGGAAATTCAACCAAGTTGTTCGAAATTGTAACTGGAATTATTGTTCCCACTCTATTCAAAAGATTAATTCGAAAACGTTAATGGAATTGTTGGAAAATTGACTGGAATTGTTCTCATATTGTTGTAACAAATTGTTGAAAAGATTATTCGATAAGGTAAATGGGATTGATGGAAAATTGACTGGAAATATACCGAATTTGTTAAGAGGAATTATTGAATACATTTATTCGAAAATATAACTGGAATTCATGAAAAATTTACTGGGAAATACACCCAAGTTGTTCGAAAATGTAACTGGAATTTATGGTAAATTGACTGGGAAAGTACTCAAATTGTTAGAAAAATTACTCGAAAGATCTATTCGAAAATGTAACTGCGATTGGTGGAAATTGACTGGGAAAATACCAAATTCGTTGAACAAATTATGAAAGATTTGTGTCTTGTTTAAAGTTGAGATTTATTGAGAGAAAAGTGAAACGAACATTTTAAAATCGACTGGTTTGAATCAGGGGAATACTAGTTATTATGAAATAGTTGTGTGAACTTGATAATTGGAGATTTGTTGAGAAAGTTTTCAAAAATTTATAGAATCTGGTTGAAAATATAAACAAAATATTATGGAAGAGTTTTGAAGAGTTATATCAATTTGATAATTGAAATTACTTGGAAAATAAAATTTCAATACTGATAAACTTGAGTGGAAACTGACTGAATTTGCAGAGATAAATCGAAAATCGTAAGAATTAAGATGATGAGAATTGATCGAATTTGAATTTAATGCAAAACGTAATTCAGTTCGAAATAATGAATATTAATGATAATGAATGAAATGTCAAGAGAAAATTTAAACAAAGAATTTCCGAAAAATATGCAAAAACTTTTACTGAATGTTGAAGAAAATTCACCCGAGCTTCACTGAAAATTGAATTTATATTTAGGTGAATTGATATGTGAAGAAAATTTTATATTATATTTTTACAGAAAATTGAAAGTATAGAAAGGCCGTTTTTCATTCATGTTCTGGAAATTGACTGAATATGTAATGAATCTGACTAAATAAATTAATTTGAAATAAATAAAACTTCAAATAAATAAATTTTATAATATTTTTCTTCTATCATTATATTCTAGAGTTCTGCTGTTGGAACTGCTGCTTGTAGTAGATACCTATGCTGCTGCTTCTGCTTATCATTAAGGAACATCGCTTCAAGCTCTGTGAGTATTGATTCAGTATTGATCAGTAGTATTATCAGTTTTTAGTTATTCTGAAGTATATTGTATTGATAGTATTGATTCATACGTATTTGTAAGCATATATAGCATATTTGTTAGTATATAGTATTGATTCATACGCATTTGTAAGCATATATAGCATATTTGTAAGTATATAGTATTGATTCATACGTATTTGTAAGCATATATAGAATATTTGTAAGTATATAGTATTGATTCATACTTATTTGTAAGCATATCTATTCGATTTTTTCAAGTAGGTTTGAACAGTACATCTTTAATCGAAAAATATGAATATGTTTTATAGCTAAATATTATGATATCTTGAATATTTCATACTTTTTCCATTTTCTACCAATGACAGTGCAGGTTTTACCTTCGGTGGATGGGTATTTATACACAGATAACCGCCAAATTATAAAACCATCAAACAGTTTATTTCTATTGAAGAAGTACATAGGATTCTTAACAGACTCATGGGAGATAATACTCATTGTTAATGGGAGATAGTCCTTGGTTAAGTGATTGGACGACACGACTCAGTTTTTAAAAATTAAAACATTTATTTTACACTACAAACTACAAAAAACCGAATTACAAAAACCGAATTAATTTTGGGAGCTAAGTGCTCTCGCCAAGTGATAGAGTACAACCATAGATAAAGGATAAGCATAAGCATCTATATTTCTTGTCTCTGGTACAACTGACTAAAATCTATTAATAATTGAGACATAAAGAAAACCGTGCCCAGTCAGCTGTATGCTATAACAATAGGGTTGTATACTACTACATAGATATTTAGCTCTTGATAATAGTCCTAATTAAGTTCTTGGTAGAACTAAAAACATGATCTAGTTTACCGTTCATCAGGTAATCTAAATAAGTTTATTTTGTGTGAAATTCTAGTTTCAATGTTGCATTGTAAGTGGCTACTTACCGGACTATCTCATTTACAGTATCATTAGGCCTAAGTAATACCCAATACATATTCTATCATATATAAAGTATTTCTATATGATTACTCCACGATTGTATTGATTTCAAAACGATCATAACGTAAAATCATGTTCAGTTTAGAGCCCGTAGCAACCGTATACCCTATAAGTAGGGCTATTCAGAAATGCATTGCCTCGGAATACAAATGTATGTATTAGTACGGCTAAATCTACAGTTGAATATGCATTTGGCAAATCATACCTTGTGCATAGGTGCAATCCAGGGTTCAATATTGAGTCGGCATGCCAGCCTCCCAAATACATAATAATCAGTCCATATTAATTTCGGTTGTGTGTGGGGGGGGGAAGGTTAATTCCTATAACTGTATTCCCTCTAGTTTCTCGTGTAATTATGTATATTGAGAGAGCGTATACTCGGTCAATAATATTTGGATAATTAGGCTACTATTGTGTAGATATATTGAAACATTGTTTAATTTAGAATTCGAATTGGTTTATTATACTGTTGAAAAAATAATAATTAAAGTAGCTCCAAATTATTTTCTCTTAACAGTATTTTTTTGCTTCTCTATTCGCTAAGAATAATTTTTGACAAATTTCACCCCCCCAAATGAGATTGATATCATCCAGTTTAATATTTTTCAGTTTTTGAATATTGATTAATTCATAGAGCCAATACCCTAAATTTATATGTTTTCATTAAATATAAATGGCTCCATATTATTTTCTCTTAACAGTATTTTTTTTCTTCTCAATGCGCTGAGAATAATTTTTGGAAAATTTCACCTCCCAAATGAGATTAATATCGTC
Source organism: Nilaparvata lugens (assembly GCF_014356525.2). Classification (NCBI taxonomy): domain Eukaryota; kingdom Metazoa; phylum Arthropoda; class Insecta; order Hemiptera; family Delphacidae; genus Nilaparvata; species Nilaparvata lugens. The sequence goes on along the minus strand of NC_052511.1, from coordinate 37,281,482 downwards.
ATTCAGTTCAATATCTTTCAGTTTTTGAATATTGATTAATTCATAAAGCCAATACCCTAAATTTATACATTCTCATTGAATATAAATAGCTCCATATTATTTTCTCTTAACAGTATTTTTTTCCTTCTCTATGTAAGAATAATTTTTGGCAAATTTCACCCATCAATTGAGATTAAAATATCATTCAGTTCAATATCTTTCAGTTTTTGAATCTTGATTAACCTGTTTATTAAATTGATAAACCACGATTTTATATAGCTAGAGTTTCTTGTATATCTCTATAATGAGTATACTTTAAGGTTAATTTTCTATATTTTTTAATAAAAATTAATTTAGGTCAAGGTGCCTCTAAATTAATCCGTCTTCATTACAGATACGTTTTCAAGCCTATACTGGAATAATCAATTTCAATCTAATTAAATTCTAAATTTTGGTTTGTATATTTCTGGACTCGGAATTTGATTCAAAGTGAAGCAGCATAACCTACCTTTTAGACATTGGCTTACTACTATCAAGATTCGGAAAGGGAACAGTTATGGGCTTGGCCTGTTGGTCCTTTTCTAATCATGTATTTGATTTGTGCATTGGTTAATGTAAATGAATAAATAAATCAATTTATCTTTCTGATTCGTACGAGGTTAGCCCATGAATAAAGAATATTATTGAGAATAGGAAAAAAATCAATGATATTAATTGTATAACAACCATGTAGGTACATAATAAAATGTAATGTGATAACAATCATTTACATAATTAATTTGTAACCAATTACTAAATAGAGTAAATTTAATAATTTGATTATTTCATGAATTCCAAATTAACTTCCCACTCCAACATGTTTCTGTTCCAATTTCAATCTGCACGTGTGATCCACTAAATTCGAAAACACATTTTAATTCGAAAATTTGAAATCAAGACTTAACAGCACCAAACCGTCTCTTCGAACTTTCATTCCATTTCATGATTGTTGTGTTCCACTCCAAAGTCCCTCTACTAAAATTATAATTATTATTATGATTAAACGAAAATCCAAATTAAATGCTGTAATTCACCCCGAAGACTTCTGCTACTGCAATAATATTGATGACAACAGGGTAAACAGCCAGATTAAACAGCCAGGGTAAACAGCCATTCGATCTGTAGACAGTAACTAATAATACTGTCTATAATTATTTAATTATTTAATTGTAACTAATAACTGTTACAATTATTTCTCATAGTGAAAATCACTTTAAAGTTTCCTTTTTTCAACTTTATTAACTTAGAACTTTTCCCACTTTCAGCATTCCTTGGAAAATAACACCAACGCTTTCCATCCAAACTAAGCTGCCAGTTTGAAGCGGAACTCACTGTAATATAGTGAGGTCCACATTATAATGGCAGTGTTTGATTAGCAATGGTATTGCTATCCTTGTCTATAATTCAACAAAGCAGATAGCACAATCTCTTTCTCGCTTTGATCTGTTGCCAGACCATCTGTCAACAATGTATAATTAATCATTAACAAAATATTTTATCTTAATCATGAAAATTCATTATGAAATTATTGAAAAATATAATTTCTGGCTTAATACAATATAATCGATTATTTTGAACGAGAATGATCAGTTACTAATATTACAATATCGGGGCACCGAGCTTCCCTCGTTATTTATTTATTGATAAACAGAACATAATTCTTTAAAATGATTGGGTAAGTACTAACAGCACAGCCCAAAACGGTTTCTTCCCCGAATTTTGATTTATATATAAATGGTCCAAAAAGTAGGTTAGGTATGTTCCATACACTTGAATTCAGTTCTTAGTCAAAACATTTAAAAACAAGAATGTTTTAATTTAGCTTGTCTACAGTACAAACCGAATTGAACAACAAATTAACACTCACTAATCACTTGAAACTGTAAAACAATGATTAACTTTGGAAATTCTGATATAGCCTACTTTCATTTTGAATGATATACCATGTCATCTCAACAAATCAGATATTTTGATCAAGTTGATTAGAATCTCTTGATAATCGTGAGATCAGCTGGATGATCCCACACACATGCACTCGTTCACTCTCTTCCATCACGGTATCGACAGACGACAAAATTTCCAGCTGTTTTTCCAAGGACGTATTTATCCTTTTAATGTCCTTCAGCGAGTTATCCAAGGGTTGAGACCTAGTGCAATCAAATCTTCATATCATAAACCTACTTTGTTCCAAATTTCGTGAAAATCGTTAGAGCCGTTTTCGAGATCCGTTTTGAACATAAATATATACCTATATAACCACATAACCATATAAATAAATATATACAAAAATTGATCGCTTGATATAATAGGATCAATAAACCTGTATCAGCTACCATCTATAGAAGGCATTGACAAGACAGAGGATCGGCCATGTTGTTCTGCTATCTTTCTCCACTGCCATTATAACGTGGAACTCACTAAAGTAGTTAAACTGAAGATTAGTGAAGAATAAGTTCCGTTATTTCTTCATTAATAAACAATGCAAGCTGCCTACAGTGGGATCCACTTCAAACTATCAGCATTGGTTGAATGGGAAGCCTTGTTGTTGTTTATGAGGAAATGCTGACAGTTTAAAGTGAATTTCAGTGCAGCTTGTGTAGCCAAAAATACCTCGGCAAAGCTTTGAAAAAGGTTTTCAACTGACACCATTTGATTGAATGGAAAGCAATGATGGTGTTTATAAGGAAATGATGACATTTTAAAGTGAATCACAGTGCAGCTAGTGTGTAGCCTACTATACCACGACAAAGGTTTGAAATTTTCGACCCCGACAATCTTGTGTTTCTGTCGGCGTCTGGGAATAATTAACAAAGCTCAAAGACTTTAATCCCGGGTTAAAAGCAAAGGCAGAGCAGAGGCGTCTTAGCACACAGAGACGTCTTACATGCGTTGTAAATAAAGACGCATTGTTGCGGCTGGAGGTTTAATCTTGCATGATTCAATTAATTCGACTTGGAATAGGTGAGATTGCAAAACAATAGGAGGGGAATCTTGTAGAGTTTATTGTTCAGGTTTTGATGGAATGTTGAGTCAAATCAGGGATTGGAATTATTTTTGATAGATGATGTTTTGTTGGATTTTGAAAGTATAGGGTGGGGCAGAACCGATTGACGAGTTTGGAAGGGTTTATAAGTAATGAACCGTTCAACTTGAAAAAAAAATCTTTAATGGGTTCAATTCATTTTGAAATGTAGTTTTTTTTGTTAATTTTTGAAAATTATATCAGTTTAATGGCGGCCATCAGCAGCAATACACTGACGTAGCGTATTTTTGAAGTTTTTAAACACATTTTGGCACACTGCGATTGTTAAGGCCTTGATCTATTGTCTGATTCGCTCCTTTAGTTCATCCAAGGTGTGTGGGCGATCTTTGACAACTTTATTTCTGGGGTAACTCCATAGAAAAAGATCGCATATACTTGAATCGGGTGATCGTGCTAGCCATAGTTCTTTGAGAATGGCAACATCACCGTCAATGTCACCTCCCAGCGTTATGTGACAATGTTACAAACGTTTCTGTGTCCCAAATTGGAAGAACCTGCTGAGGAACATGACTTGAAAGAAATATAGTTTTAGCAGGATGAAGCTACAGCCCACATGGGGCACATTTCAATGTATGTGTTGAGACAAATGTTCCCAGGGTGGCTTATCTCACTATTGATGTTTATCGAATGGCTTATATTGTAGTAATTATGTAGGCTTATGTATTGTAGTAATTTGACTCCAAAAGTTTTGAAGTGTTGGAAAACAAAACTGCAATAAAAACGGAATGAAACTCTCCATCATTATTGTTATTATCATTGGAATACTATTATATCATTATCAATACTATTATACTCATTATATCATTGTAGTAATAAAGTAGGCTTATGTATTGTAGTAATTTGACTCCAAAAGTTTTGAAGTGTTGGAAAACAAAACTGCAATAAAAACGGAATGGAACTCTCCATCATTGTTATTATCATTGGAATACTTTTCTAGTGGAGAAACTCGAAGTTCAACATCTTTGAAAAACATTTAAAATCAAACCGTTTTAAATTAATGAATAATCAATACAGCGCTGAATACGAGAGCACGATAAAAAGCAAAATATACAAGTCGAGCTATTCAAAAGCACAATAACTAAATACGAATTCGAGTATTTCAAGAATAATATACTCAAGTTGAACTCAATTACATACACAATGAAAAGCAAAATACAAAATAGAGCTCTTTAAAAACACAAAAAGTGAATACGATTTCGAGGATTACAAGTATACTCAAGTACATCCTTGGTAAATGCCCGTTTACTGCTTGCTAAAACAATAATCTGCATCTGAGATTAGGTCGATCCACTTGGTCCAACTCTTTCTTAATGCACAAAGTTTTCGCCCCGCGGACAAGTTTGCAACTTTCAGCAAAAGTTGCGCAACTTTCAGTCGACCGTGAACCGAACACCGCGCAGCACGAAAAACGATTGCAAGCAACCAGTCGCGTAATAATTGCAAATTATCCCCGTTGCTGAAACAGTCTGCGAGTTATTGATGCGTCCATAATCTGTGCTGGGAACGGGTGGCTTGGCTAGAAGTGGGTTATTGTTTGTTTGCTGGTGGTATTATTCAAGATCACTCGCAATCTGAATGGATTCAGTTTGTTCTGGGAGATTTTACCTCCCAATAGAAATACTAATGAATAAACTGTGTAGTGCATCCTTGAAAATAATCGTTTGTTGCTTTTGTCGTAATCGGAAACTTAGATCTAGAATCTAGATTTTTGGAAGTCTCTTACTCAAGGGTTACGGCATTATTTATTTTCCTCCATAACAATTTAAAGGTCTTATAATAAATTTGAAATGATTATTTTTCACTGTTCTAATATATACGATCATGGAATGTTATTCTTATCCTATACTATTAAACGAGCAACTTCTGTTCATATGTTTAGATGTTTGGATGTTCAGATGTTTATATGTCTTTATGTTTGTATTTCACCGGATCTCGAAAACGGCTCTAACGATTCTCACGAAATTCAGAACATAGTATGTTAATAATATAAAGATTCGATTGCACTAGGTCTCATCCCTGGAAAAATTCGCTGAAGGACATTAAAAGGAAATTATTACTCATCCTTGGAAAAACAACTGATAATAATTATTTCATCTGTTGGTGATGGAAGTGAGTGAGCGAGTTCATGTGTGTGGGACTGCGTCAAAATTATGACCCAGCTGTTGAACTTTTGTAATCATTCAATCAGGTACTTAGTGCCAGTTGCAAAAAAGCCGGGTTATTTTCAATCTTGATTAATTCCAGTAGATCCATCTTTTTGAAATGGTCTTCTCTGATTTGGTTCACGTGAAGTTAATCAGTATAAAAATTTAAGCGGCTTTTGTGCAACTGGGCCTTTGTGAGGGAAATTTTTGCATTCCTCTGGGAATTAATCTCAATTTACTGTGATTAGATGAGAACATTTCTTTATGAATGTTATTATAATTTCTTCTTTCGTAATAAATTTCTTATGCTTTTGTACTCCAGAGCGAAGCTCGGTCCCCGATATTATTCATTAATATTGAAAATATTCTAAAGAAGGGATGAGTAAACAGGCGTCTGGCCTAAACTGTTTCGTCTCAAAATTTATGTATATCAAAATGAGCAAAGTTTTTTTCTCTGAAATTGATTGTTTTTCATCATCTTACAAAAAAAGTAGTGCGGCTTGAGGGTGTTGTCCCTTAAGCATAATTTCAATGAATACTTATTAATTACACCTCTGCTTAACTCTTGCCTTCTGATGAATTCCTGGATCATTAATTGAATCGTATGATACCATTAATTCTATTGAATTGAATGTTGCAAATTAAAAATCCTCTTCAAAATTCTCAAGTCCGAAAAAATCTTAGACAATTAGGGCCGGTTGCACAAAAGCCGGTTAAATTCCAATCTTCTCTGATTGGTTCTTGTGAAATTAATCACGATCAAAATTTAACCGGCTTTTGTGCAACCGGCTCTTAGTTATGAAATTATATGCTTATGAGATGAATCTGTAGTTTCTCCTTAATTCACTTCTTATTTTAGAAGTTTTGAATTTGTTTAAAATGCATTATTTGTGTCCAAATATCACATTAATATTGTAACTCTATTAAAATCCTATTCCATCAGTATTTCAGATTCACTTTATCAATCAAAGGCTAATATTCAATATTTAGAATTTCTACAAATGAGAATATCTGACCTTTCTCTAGCTTCAACCTAGCTTCTAAAGCAGACAAAATACCTCTTTATTTTATATTCAAATCAATTCAAATTTATTTATAATGTCATGCATCGTATATATTAAATATTAACACAGGTCATAAACATCAAATCAAACAATATACATCATAAATACATAGCAAATGTCACCGCAATATACATGTAATATAGTCTAAATAATTAAATTACCTCTTAGGTAGATTATACCAAAGATACCAGGAATCTCTTAAATAATCTATATCTTTCAAGATATTTTTAAAGTTAAATTATTTTAGAAAATCAATCCAAATTTTTCAATCATCAATTTTTCTTCCGGATAAAATAGAGTTGACTCAGTAGACCAGTTTAAAGAAACGACTCCCATAAAAATCCAATAACACGCACCATTCTCAACTCCAAACAGCATTTACAGAGTCAATAAGTTTCTCGTAAATTGGTTAGGTTAGGTCATTGGCTAATGGGATAGGGCCACCGTTTCCTTTTGAATTTCAAATGTTGAGCTTAGGGACCGATCACCACAGCTAACCACCGTTAAAGCTCGAATGGACCGCTCCGAATGTACTAAAGGAGCATCACTCTCTCACTCACAGTCTCTATCTCTCTCTATCGATATATCTTTCTCTCTCTCCTAATGGACAAGGAGCAGCTATGTCTGTCTCTTCGAATGGACAAGGAGCATCTCTCTCTCCCTCTCTCCTAATGGACAAGGAGCATCTCTCTCTCTATCTCCCTCTCTCCTAATGAACTAGGAGCAGCTCTGTCTCTTTCTCTTCGAATGGACAAGGAGCATCTCTCTCTCCCTCTCTCCTAATGGACAAGGAGCAGCTATGTCTGTCTCTTCGAATGGACAAGGAGCATCTCTCTCTCCCTCTCTCCTAATGGTCAAGGAGCAGGTGTCTCTCTCTCTCTCCTTTTCTCTCTCTCTCTCTCTCTCTCTCTCTCTCTCTCTCTCTCTCTCTCTCTCTCTCTCTTCAAACGGACAAGGTAGAGAGTTATTTGGACATTTGGTAGAGAGTTATTGGGGAGGATATTTTTAATATTCTTTCCGAAGAATGGACATTGATATGTCCAAAGCTCCGCCAATTTATGTAGATGCATAACAATATAATTATCTATAGTTATTATATTACAAATTACTTTTTCATATCATAAACAGTTCAATAATTATTTTCTTAGTCTATATTATGTAAATTCATCTATAATTTTGCTGTATTGTAAGCTATTCTATAAAATCTGGTGTGGTACACTCACACAACTTTCCTTGCTCATTGAACTATAAGCCTCATTATCAAACGAGAATAATTTAGGGGAATAACATAATGACGATTGACGGCAACATATTTGCAACTACGATCCGACTACTGTATATGTATATATACAATTGTTTTCAGAGTACTTTTCCCTTTATGTAAATTGTGAAATTCGATGATTGTTTTTGAAATTCGTCAAAACAGCTGTTCTACAGATGAAATATCTTGACTATGACTGTGTTCTTTTTACTTTCCTTGCCCTACTACCATAGGTAAGGAAAGTATTGCTTTCCAAAAAAAATTAAGGTACCCTAATTTCAAGTTTTCTATACGTTTCAAGGTCCCCTGAGTCCAAAAACATGATTTTTGGGTGTTGGTCTGTGTGTGTGTGTGTGTGTGTGTGTGTATGTGTGTGTGTGTGTGTATGTGTGTGTGTATGTGTGTATGTGTGTATGTCTGTGAACACGATAACTCCATTCCTAATCAACCGATTGACTTGAAATTTTAAACTTAAGGTCCTTATACCATGAGGATCTGACAATAAGAAATTCAATAAAATTGAATTCAAAATGGCGGAAAAAATGGCGGATGATTACTAAAAAACCATCTTTTTCACGGTTTTCTCGAAAACGGCTCTAACGATTTTCTTCAAATTTATACCATGGATAGCTATTTATAAGCCCTATCAACTGACATGAGTCTCATTTCTGGGAAAATTGCAGGAGCTCCGTAATATTCTTGTGAAAAATGGCGGATAATCACTAAAAAACCATGTTATTCACGGTTTTCTCGAAAACGGCTCTAACGATTTTCTTTAAATTCATACCATGGATAGCTATTTATAAGCCCTATCAACTGACATGAGTCTCGTTTCTGAGAAAATTAAAAAAAATCATCGAATTTCACAATTTACACAAAGGAAAAAGTACTCTGAAAACAATTATATATACACATATACAAAAGTCTGATCGTAGTTTCAAATATGAGCAAGGAAAGTTGTGTGAGTGTACCACACCAGATTTTTATAAACTGCTCTACCTACCGTACCCACGGTATATGGAAGAAGAAAAAGTAAAAACCGTGTACCTACCTATCTCATGCACGAGAAGGAGGTTACAAAGTCCATTTCTCAAGGATTGGGTGGACACCCCATTAGTACCCCAGGAAAAAGACTCATGTCAGTTGATAGAGCTAATAAATAACTATACAGGGTATGGATTTGAAAAAAATCGTTAGAGCCGTTTTGAGAAAATCGTGAAAAACATGGTTTTTTAGTAACTGTCATTTTTCTCAAGAATATTACGGAGCTCCTGCAATTTTCTCAGAAATGAGACTCATGTCAGTTGATAGGGCTTATAAATAGCTATCCATGGTAAAAATTTGAAGAAAATCGTTAGAGCCGTTTTCGAGAAAACCGTGAAAAACATGGTTTTTTAGTCATTTTCCGCCATTTTTCTCAAGAATATTACGGAGCTCCTGAAATTTTCCCTGAAATGAGACTTATGCCAGTTGATAGGGCTTATGAATAGCTAGCTATCCATTATATAAATTTGAAGAAAATCGTTAGAGCCATTTTCGAGAAAAACGTGAAAAACATGGTTTTAGTAATTAGTAACTATCCGCTATTTTTTCCGCCATCTTGAATTGAATTTTATTGAATTTCTTTTTGTCGGGTCCTCATGGTATAAGGACCTTAAGTTTAAAATTTCAAGTCGATCGGTTAATTAGGAATGGAGTTATCGTGTTCACAGACATACACACACACACACATACACACACACACATACACACACACATACACACACACACACACACACACACATACACACACACACAGACCAATACCCAAAAATCATGTTTTTGGACTCAGGGGACCTTGAAACGTATAGAAAACTTGAAATTGGGGTACCTTAATTTTTTTGGAAAGCAATACTTTCCTCACCTATGGTAGTAGGGCAAGGAAAGTAATAAGTGTATAAGCCAGTATATTGTAATCTACATAAATAAAGTACTCAATCAATCAATCAATCAATCCTAATGGACAAGGAGCATCTCTCACTTTCTCCCTCTCTCCTAATTGCAAGGAGCAGCTCTGTCTCTCTCTCTCTTCAAATGGACAAAGAGCATCACTCACTCTCTCTCTCTCTCTTCGAGGGTTAAGTGTAAGAGAGGGCCGGCTGCGCCCTAACTTCGCCCTCCTAGGTTTTTAATAAAGGCAGCTAATCAATCAATCAATCAATCTCTATCTCTTTAATGGTCAAGTAGCAGCTCTGCCTCTCTCTCTTCAAATGGACAAGGAGCATCTCTCACTCTCTCCCTCTCTCCTAATTGACAAGAAGCAGCTCTGTCTCTCTCTCTTCAAATGGACAAGGAGCATCGCTCTCTCTCCCTCTCTCCTAATGGACAAGGAGCAACTCTCTATGACTCTCTCTCCTAATGGACAAGGAGCAGCTCTGTCTCTCTCTCTCTTCAAATGGACAAGTAGCATCTCTCTCTCCCTCTCTCCTAATGGACAAGGAGCAGCTCTGTCACTCTCTCTCTCTCTCTTAAAATGGACAGGGGTCATCTCTCTCTCTCCCTCACTACTAATGGACAAGGAGCAGCTCTGTCTCTCTCTCTCTCTTCAAATGGACAAGGAGCATCCTCTCTCTCCTTCTCTCCTAATGGACAAGTAGCAGCTCTGTCTCTCTCTCTTCAAATGGACAAGGAGCATCTCTCTCTCTCCCTCTCTCCTAATGGACATGGAGCAGCTCTGTCTCTATTTCTTTTAAAATGGACAAGGAGCATCACCCTCTCTCCCTCACTCCTAATGGACAAGGAGCAGCTCTGTCTCTCTCTCTCCAATTGGACAAGGAGCATCTCTCTCACTCTCTCTCTCTCTCTCTCTCTCTCTCTCTCTCTCTCTCTCTCTCTCTCTCTCTCTATTGATATCTCTCTCTCATTCTCTCCGAATGGACAAGGAGCATCGCTATCTCTCCCTCTCTCTTATTGGACATGGAGCAGCTCTGTCTCTCTCTCTCTCTCTCTCTCAAATGGACAAAGAGCATTTCTCTCTTTCCCTCTCTCCTAATGGACAAGGAGCAGCTCTGTCTCTCTCTCTCTCTCTTCAAATGGACAAGGAGATCCCTCTATCACTCTCTCTACTAATGAACAAGGAGCAGCTCTGTCTCTATCTCTCTTCAAATGTACAAGGAGCATCACTCTATCACTCTCTCTCCTAATGGACAAGGAGCAACTCTGTCTCTCTCTCTCTCCAAATGGACAAGGAGCATCACTCTCTCACTCTCTGTCACTCTCTCTATTTCTCTCTATCGATCATTCTTTCTCACTTTCTCCGAATGGACAAGGGCATCACTCTCTCTTTCTCTCTCCTAATGGACAAGGAGCAGCTGTGTCTCTCTCTCTCTTTTTAAATGGACAAGGAGCATCTCTCTCTCTCTCCCTCTTATAGTTATTATATTACAAATTGCTTTTTCATATCATATACAGTTCAATAATTATTTTGTTAGTCTATATTATGTAAATTCATCTATAATTTTGCTGTATTGTAAGCTATTGTATATAAGTGTATATGCCAGTATATATTGTAATCTACTTAAATAGAGTACTCAATCAATCAATCAATCTCTCCTAATGGGCAAGGAGCAGCTCTGTCTTTCTCTCTCTCCTAATGGACAAGGAACATCATTCTGTTATCTATATCTAGACTTCTATCTCTATTGACTTCTCTCTAGACTTCCATACTCTTCTATCTCTCTCTTTCCCTGAATTGACATGGAGCATCTCTCTCTCTTTCTCTCTCTCTCTCTCTCTCTCTCTGTCCAAATGGACAAAAATGGGCTAGGAGCACCCCTGCTTCGAACGGACGAGATTCTCTCCTCACTGGCAGCATTCCTTATGAATGCGTCCCATTCAACCAATACTGACAGTTTGAAGTGAGCCAACATACATCGATTGGTGTTTGCCAGTCAGATTGCTTGCATTAGCCGAGTTAGGTGCTCGCCCAATGTATTTGTATTTCAACGCGAGCCATTGACTCTGTTTACATGTAGCAACGTTCATTTGGATTTGAGCGGAAACCACAGATGATTGCAGATTCTACGACGTAACAAGTTGTTGTTTTAATGAGTATGTAGTGTTCGAAACTTAAATCGCTATCCCTACTATTCAATTTCAATTTATTTTAAACACACAAAACAAGACAAAACAAAATTAATAAGAATTACAAAACAAATAAAATACATTCAATTGCTACAAATATAAAAAAAAACATTGGCTTTGTGGTTGGGTGTGTTGGAGAAGAGAAAAAAAAAGAGAGGAAGATACCTATACCTAGTCAACTATGGTTTCCCATGTAATAGGCAGGCAAAGAAGAGAAGAGAGAAGTGATGAGGAGAAAAGGGAAGGGAGAAAACAGAGGAATAGGTACGCAAAATAAAGGTAAACGAGTCCACTGAAAAATGAGAAAAAACTAATGAAAAAACAATGCTGGAGCAGAAATCTCGAGTCATATATCTAAATGGAAGAAGAAATTACTGTATGTCCAGTTTTTTATATCCAGTCTAATTTTTCCGCTGATCTTATTGTCCATGAGAAAGTGATTTGGAATAAGGTTTATTATTTTAGTACCTAATTATGTAATATGTAATTTAACTGCCTCCTTATATAATTTATCCAATATTAGTGTTATAGGTTACATATTTGTTAGCGGTGGCCCTTAGATTATAATAATTAAGTGTAGAGTTTAATGTGAGAGGATCTATCTTAAATTGAATTTAATCCTATTATATTAAGCAGGCACTTTCTGTATATCTGTTTATATTCTTATATCTAGTTATCTGGTTATTTATGTTCAACGGATCTCGAAAACGGCTCTAACGATTTTCACGAAATTTGGAATATAGTAGGTTTATGATATAAAAATTCGATTGCACTAGGTCTCATCCCTAGGAAAACACGCTGAAGTACATGAAAAGGATAATTCATCCTTGGAAAAACAGATGATAATTTCGTCGTCCGTCGATAACAGAAGATGCGTGTGCCTGTGTGGGAGATCAGCTGTGTAATGAATTAGCTTACCCTATCTCGCGAGAAATCTAGAAATTTTAATTGACTCGATCAAAATAATCTGATTTGTTGACATGAGATGGTATATAATCATAATATTCAAAGTTAATCATTATTTTACAGTTGTAAGTGATTAGTGATGTGTGTTATGAAGAGTTATTTCGTTATTCAATTTTGTATGTAAACAATCTAAATTAGAACTTTTATGTTTTAAAATATTTGGACTGAAAATTTTACCTGAATTCAAGTGTATGGAACATAACCTACTTTTTGGAATATTTAGAGTGTATAAATCAAAATTCGGGAAAGAAACAGTTTTGGCTGTGCCTGTTAGTCCTTCCCCAATCATTTTGAAGAATAATATTGTGTTCTGTTTATCAATAAATAAATAACGAGCAAATCTTGGCGCCCCGATATTGGTTAATAAATCATAGCCTACAACAAGACTTGAGCTATAGGAATGGTATTAAAACTTTGATTATTTCATGTATTACATTTTAAGCAGGGTATGATGTCCGTATAATATTATGTTTAGAGCGTGGATAGTTGACGGAAAAAATGATGAAGACAGCTGAGAAATGATAATCAACCTACTGTTTCAAGTGGTTTACAAGCCACTATGATCAAATGATTCAAACTCAATGGTTGAGTTCAAAGCCACTGATCGGTGAGTGAACGTGGCTCTGAACGAAGCACTGTTTTGTTCTTCAATGTTGTTTTCCATCACGAACTGCTTATTATTGAATCACTTTTTGCTTTTAGAAAAAACGACTAGCAGTAAGATATTTTACAATAAATGAATTAATCACTCACTGGACAACGAGATCTTTCGGCAGTTCCGCCATCTTCTTGGTTGTACTCATAGTCAAGTAGAAGGATAGGATGGCAATTTTTAGTGTGCTGTTGGTGTCTATTGGATTAATGTCTGTTGGTGCTGTTGGTGTCTATTGGATTAGTGGCTAAGAAGGTAATCAAAGAGGATGTGGGATTTGAAGTTGGTTTGTTCATTTAATATACATTGTCTATTGCTTTTAAATTGGGTGTATATTTCAAATTGTTCTATTGTGTCTAATTCTGGTCCTTTGTTTTTTATGTGTATGATTTGTAGATCAGTATTTATGTTTGTGATTTTCTTGAATTAGGTGGTCGGCGAATGCAGATTCTGTTTTTGTTTTTAGTCCCTGGATATGTTCCTTGTATCTTTGATTGAAGGAACGGCCTGTCTGTCCGATATAGAATTTATCACATTACATTTTAGCTTGTATACTCCTGGGAGTTTGAGTTTTTTGTTGTCTTGAATTTTTTCTCTCTTATTGATTTGCTTGTAGATTTTATTTTTTGTTCTAAATGCTACTTTATACCCAGATTTTCGAAAAATACTTCCTATTCTGTTGGATTTGTTGTTTATGTATGTCAGTGTTATGAACTTTTCAGTTTTGTCCTTCTCTTGCTTTTTATTTTTGATTTTGTCGATTAGGTTGTGTTTGTATCCGTTCTGTTGTGCTAGATATTTTATGGTATTGAGTTCTGCTTTGTAGTGTTCAGGTGAGAGGGGGATGGTTTGAAGTCTGTGTAGCATAGATAGGAAAGCTGAGTGTTTGTGTTGAACAGGATGATTTGAGGAGTTGTGAATAAGGGTATGTCACTGTTTTGTCGTTGAACGATGCATAGACTCACATGCACCGCTGGATTATTTGGAATTGAAATCGGCCATTAAGGGGACAGCCTGGAAGATTATTACATACTAAAGATCTTGAAGATTTTTGTGATCTATAATATTACAAAAATATGTATATATTATATAATATCTCGCGCTAAAATACCTCAATGAAACCTTTAATTTCAAGTAAGAGCTAGCATTGGGAAGGCATAGGTATTGTGCGTTTATACCTCTTCAAGGTCTTTGGTCTAACTGATAAGAAAAAAATACGTCATATCCAGTTCGTTCACTGATCAGTTGATCGTACTTTCCACCGATGGAAAAGAACGTAAATAGAGTAGCTGAACGTAAATAGAAAAACAGATCTACCGACGGCTGTTGGATGACGCAATGATTATAACAGCTGATTTTTATTACTGTGTGTGGCCAGCTCACAAATCTTGTCCCATAAGGATTACATGTAAACTTTGAAGGACCGTAGGAAAGAGTCCTGAAGTCGGATTATAAATTTGATAGGCCATAAACCTGGTCCTCTAAACATAACGAACACAACTAAAAAAAATCATCAAATTCGGTGCAAACATAAAAAAGTTATTGAACGTCAAAATTTGAGGCTCGATATTTATTTATATAGATAATAGTACGTTTTGAGGGAAAAAATTGAAACTTCTTCGGGACTCGAACCTAGTATCTTTCACTTTGAAGCCGAGCTCGTTACCCTTATGCCACAAGTGCTATTGGAATGGATTGTCTTGTAACAACCTTAATAGCCTCCATCACATTATCCTTACTCTTACTGGAACAGTTTGTGTCATCCTACCTATCTTTTCAGTTATAGAATGAAAATAAATGTGGCGTATTTCATTTAAAAAATATTCAATTCGTTTCTATCTGATGGTTCATAACATGTAAACTTTGAAGGACCGTAGAAAAGAGTCCTGAAGTCGGATTATAAATTTGATAGACCATAAACCTGGTCCTAAACATAACGAACACAACTAAAAAAAATCATCAAATTCGATGCACACATAAAAAGTTATTGAACGTCAAAATTTGAGGCTCGATTTTTATTTATATAGATAATAGCATAACGTAAAATAAAATGTCTATTCATTCATGTTTCAAACGGTTAGGGTTTGCTTTGAATTTACAGACCTTAGCACAGTACAAAGAAATCAAAACGTATTTTAGCACGCTTCAATCAGATGTTTTGCTATAATGACAACAATACAACAACAAAATATTGAGAATTTCCCTCATGATTTTTGCTTCAAGTCGTGGACTCAAATAAGTCGAGGTCTTAATAGAATCCCGGAGTTTAGAAGATAAACCCGTGACTCAGAAAGACAATTCAGACCCGAGCGCTTATTTTAGTCCTGGACTCTATAAGTCCAGAACTTATAGATCCTGAGCTCGGAAACTGGCCCTTAAGAGAGCGTCGGACTTGGCTTTGGTGAAGAAGAAACCGAGCGGTGCTTATACATGGGGATTTCTAGAAAAATGTTTCCATCTGCTTAAAGAAGGCTTGTATAAAAAAAATGTAACAGTTATAATGAATAAATGAATAAAACATAGATGTATATAAGACATCAAATCTCTCAACCAATGGATTATTCCTAGATTTATGAAATAAAATTTCAGTTTCCCATAAGAAAAAGAGCCGAATTGACTAATTTTATTTTATAAACTGTGAGTTGCTGGGTCATACGATCTCCTTCAAACAAAAAAGTAATTAGAGATCAATTCTTTGACTGTCGAAAATGTGATAGAAATAATTGATATCTTAATTGGAAATACCAGTAAAATGAAGTATTCAAAGTATTAACAAAATACAATGTACTTCCTTTCCAAAGTTCTTTGCTGGAAGTTCACTACTTGTACGAGAAATCGCCCCACTGAAGGATAGTCCGATACAGGTATATTGATTGCACTCCCTAAATATATAGCCTAACCAACCCTTGAATAGCGGAATGTCAGAGCTAGGAAGACAACAGAAGAAAAGGCATTCTTCCACTATTGTCTATTATTAGTAGCATTCCTCCACTAAGAATAACAGTCAAGAGTTTTGGTTTGTCAATATTCCCAGATAGGTGACGATGTTTCTACAAAATTAGTCTTCATTTTTTTCTACGAGAGTGTGGTATTACTTAATCTCGTTGGCTAAGTTATTAATATTTGACTCCCAAGTATTGTGTATATGACTCTTATAAAGTGAGAGGATCGCCTAACATGGAGAAACCCAGAAAGTATCCTACTGTTCCCACAAAAAAATCACCAATAGGTGCCCTTCTACTTCCTTTGATGCTATGATGTAGAGTGTCAATGAAGCTATTATAAAGTGTCAATATGAGCTATACGGAATTAAAGTAAGGTTTACTAAGGTAATGTAGGTTTACTAGGGTAATCAAGGTTTACTTTCTAATACTAATAATTCATTGTGACACTTGATTAGCCGAAAACGGCAAAAAAAGTGTGCTAGCGATTCAATGTAATAATAATTATTAGATCAAGCTAATTATTACATAATAAAGCTATCAAGTAACTCTGTAGAAGTAAAAGAAAAGTCTTATAATTATATGTAGGATCATTTTTATAGTTTTGTTGATTTCTTGGTCCATTCTCGAACAATAACAATTAACAATCATCCACGGTACATATATATATTTTTTTTCAAAATCCAATTGAACTTAGCAATCGTGAAAGTATAATGAGGTCATTGCATTTATCTCTGACTCGCTTTTAGGTTTATTTAACATTTTGTAGTAGCAATGCAATTGGATGTTATACTTATACTCTGATTGATAATAATTATGAGTATTGAATGAAAAAGACTAAGAAATTGTCAAAAAAATTGACAATTTCTTGGTCTTTCTCATTCAATATGAATAATTACCACAATATAAATTTCTCAACTACACAAAAAGAAAAAAAAATAATTATGAGTATTTAGAATAAATTCTAGTTCAGTATTCAAGAATGAATATTCAAGAAATTGTTCGGTTGCAGTATCAACTTACAATATTCATCAATTTTTTGGTAGTCAAATTCAGATTTGCAATAACTTTTCTTTTAGCTTTTCTTCAAACCACTAGGCTAACCAATAACGATATCAAATCAAACTTGCAATAACTATTCTCTGATTTCATTAGTCAGGTTTTTCCAAGTCTGGTCATGAGAAAGAAACCAGAAACTAGTTATTCATCAGCTCTATACCATAGTGTGAAAGGGTGAAACACACCTCAATGGAAATAGCGGAATGACAGGTGTATACCGCTATACTCCCTGGAAGATATAATATCCGTAGAAAACACAACATTCCTGCACTATTGTCTATTGATTTACTCAATGACTACTACTAGGTCTGAACTAATCAACTTATATTCAAAAATAAAAGGAACCAAATTTATATTAATATTTTTTTTTCATTCAAATTTCTTTATTTGGAGAAAATAAAGAATTCTCAACCAATGATTTTTTAATCTAAAAATTAAAGTTTATTTACATTTCTAAAACCTTAAAAGTAGTTACTGTTGATGTTTAATTGAATCTTCTCCTTTTGAACGGTACGGTACAGTAATGTAAGAATTGAGCTTGTGTTTTGTTTTAATAATTTTTTATTCCTCCACAATCAAGTTTAAAAGACTAGATTCTAGAAATATATGAAAAGATTTTTTCCAAGAATTTCTATAACATTGGCTTTCAAGCAAAGCCAAGAGTTTGGAAAAAACGAAAGAATAGTATATGTAATATAGTAACCAGTCTAATTCAGTATAGCCCTACGTGATGTTCTCTTGTACGCTTCACTATGAAAACTAGTTTCCAAATAGTTTCCAGCATTAGCATACATATAATATCCATGATGGAAATCTCAAAAATAATATTTTTGATCATGAAAAACAGATGTCAGAAAACGTTTTTCCGTCTTTTACAACGTAATAACTGGATAATATTTGTGATATAGGGGTAAACTGCACTTATCGAAAATTATAAAGGAAGGTTTTCCAAAAATGTTTGAGCAAAAGACGGTAATATATCTTGAATGATTATCAAAATACAAGCGATATAAAAGGACCATGAAACTTTTTGTTGTCTTCTTGTTTTCAAGGTGTTTGCCTGTGATTTCGACTTGGGTTCTAGACTTGTTTGTTGCTTTTTGCAGAGACAAACGAATATTCAAAAGAATAGAAGAAGTATTATGTTATCTTTGCTTCTAGACTAGACAGACTTTTCAACTATCGATTGGTTACGGCCATCTGCCTTTGTATTTGCACTTCTATTCACTCACTCACTCTCTCTCCTAGCGCTCTCGCTTCTCACACTGTACTGTTTTTAGCAGAGAGTATAGAATGTTAAGATTCTATCCTCACTGGTTTTCAGCCCTTGCCTGGCTAATGGGATGGGCTTCCAGAGCTGACATCGGCCGCCTCTTAACGTTTGCGGTTTGTTGAGGTTTTCATTATTATTTAGTAGATTCATGTTTCATTTTAGTTATGTTTGTCTTTTGTAGAAGAATCATCAGCAACTGGAATCCAGTTGAGTATGTTGCCTAGCCAGGTGGTGCGGGCCAAAGTTGTATCAGTGAAGGACACCTCAACTATTTACGTGCAGTTATTGCCACAACAAGCATTGACAGTCCGTGAACAAATTGCCGCAGTTGTTGAAAGTGACTGTCTAAAAGTAAGTCTAGTAGATTATTATTAAACCGGTAATATTGTTAATTGAAAATCGGAATGGTAACTATATTTTTGAAAATGATTACTTTTTGAGAATTATAACTAACTCATTTGATAACAATCTTTTTGATTGAAAATGATATGTTGCTCTGTTCAAACAAAAGTCGATGTAAAAGCCTCTCATTGTCGTCTTCCTTGTTCTCTCTTACAAGATACGATTTGAATGTACTCATAAATGATACTTGTATTTTTATTGTTATTTATCTATTATTTTGTCTTTTTCACAATTTGTTATTTTATTGCTGATTGTATTTTCATTTTGCCACTTGTAAACTGTTACTTGATAACTTGAACCATATGAATGAATAGTGTCTTGACAAGGATACGTAAGACAAGACGGCCATGGACCCAATAATTATTATATTATAAATGAATATAGTACAACTTGCAGTTATGAAACTAACTGATTACCAATTCTCTTTGAATCAAGATAAAATATTTTTCATGAGATGAAAATATTAATCAGTAAAAAACATTGACGTGTGGCTAGTACTAGAAATTCAGTGAAGTTTTCCTGATAAATTTTTCTAAATAATCAAATATAAATTCATCAATAATAATAATGATAATACTATTGTGGAGGTTCTGGGACACGGTAAATTGTCCCACGCGGTGACAAGCGATAGAAAGTTCCGTGCCCAACGAGAACCATTTTCACAGTAAGGGCCTGTTTCCGAGCTCGGCATTGAGCTAAGTTCTAGACTTTAAACAGCTGGAGTTAGAAAATTGGCTTCTGAAACGGGGCATAGTCGCAGTTTTTATTATTATAATATTTATTTTCTCATTTCTATAATTAGAAACGTTTTTCCTTGACAAAATGGAACATTCCTAAATAATTCATAATAGCTGAAACTTACACTATTTTCTCTTTATTTTATTTTCTGTTCAATTTTCTAGTTTTCGAAATTTAATTTAAACATGGACTGCGACTACGCCCCGTTCCGGAAAGCCAATTTTCTGGCTCCAGCTCTTCAAAGTCTAGAACTTAGCTGAATTCTGAACTCGGAAACCGGGCCTAAATGTTCCAAAATCTAGTTACCGGTAAATTATTCCTGCCTCGAACTCTGACCGCGGTGCCAGAGATTGCACCGCAATCAAAGAGCTGTCATTGGTAGGTAAGATGGACCGTCTGCGCATGCGCTGATAGCTTGTTTGTCTACCATAGCAAAGTCACACAATACATAACCAATAAAATTATGCTTGATAATAACAATATTTGTTGAATGATTTCTTCTCTATAGAATATTCAAGAGTAATGAAGTGGAGGAAATGCACACTTCTCTGGAGGGTAATTTCGTGAAGCAGCCTTTGGTTGGTAATTCAAAAGTGACACATTTTTTTCCCAAATTACATTGAAATTTTCTTTCAGAAACTTGAGAAAGATAACGTTCTGCCTGGCACGATTTGCATCATAAAAAGTGAAGAGAATAGCTATCATAGGGCTTTGGTGTGGAATATTGATGATGAAGCAAATCTTACAGTCGAACTTATTGATCAAGGCGGCTGCATCAATATCGGAATGGATGAGGTATGTCAATTTAAATTCGTTTTTAATTTAAATATTAAGTGATGAACTAGTTGAATATTGAATTATGAGAACTTTCCAGCTTCGAATTATGTTTCAACGGACATTTTGTGTAGAAAAATATTACCAACTTCTGTGTAGGAATGAAATTTTCAAGGATTAAACTTTCTACAAAAGTCTCGTCTACTTGAAGAAGAACCATATCTCTAGCATTGGATATGATTTGACATTCAGTGCAGAGGTGCGAGGAGTTGGAGTGACTGAGGTGAGGGAACTGGAACCAGATGGACAAAAAACATACCCATCACTGAAGAGAACAAGCTCGAGTACATACATCTGGTTTGTCAGATGAAAATGACTGGAGCCATCCACAAGCAACTGGATGCTTTCCTCAAAGGATTTTATGACATCATTCCCAACCGACTGATGGGTATTTCCAACAAACAGGAACTCAAATTGCTCATTTTCGACCTACCCAATCTTCATCAATGATCTCAAAGCAAACACTGAGTATTACAATTACCAGCACAGCTCCCTCCAGATTCAATGGATCTGGAGAGCCCCACAAGAATTCAACCTAGCTGAAAGTGAACAGTTCCTTCAGTTTGTGACCTGTACATTGAAAGTGCCAATTCAAGGCTTTTCAGCCGTTGAGGGTATGAATGGAGTCCAGAAATTCCAGATACACTATGACGAGAGGTCAACCAACAGATTTTCCTTCGGCTCATATCTTTTTCAATCAACTTGACTTGCCAGTGTGTAACGAAAGTCAGAAGCTGTGGAACAACCTTCTGAAAGCCAATCACGAGTGCTTGGAGGGCTTCAGATTCGCTCAATCCACTTTAATGGTTCTATACAAGAGGCAGTCAAAACTATTGCATTTGAAAAATTCAGAAGAAGAGATTGTCACTAATATATGTTTAAATATGTTTTTATAAGTTTTAGGTTTAAATCCAGAGGAAAGATCAAGATTAGTATTCTAGTTCAAGCCTAGAAATTTTAGGGACCTCAACGAAATATGCATTCAATCACAAAATCTTCTATTTGCACATAGAGAAAGAGATCAATTAGAGTCACATTCAGATAGAAACGTACAACGAACATTTGAAGAAGAAGTTGCCAGAGCAGCATGCCACTTGTGGACAGGCCTTTCTTGGTGTTGGTCAATCATACCCGCATGTTGGACTTTGATGTGATACGACGTTACTTCCGCAGTCAGCTGGAGCATGTTGATGAGGCGGTTCGTTGCAAAGAACTCCCCCTGCACATTGAGTGGGCATCCATCTTTGAGGACTCCTTCCACGAATTGCACCATTGTACTCCTGAGGTATGGAAGTACCACTTCTACATAGTCTTTGAAGGGGAAGAAGGGCAGGATGCCGGAGGCCTGTTGTTAGACTGGTATATGATCATATCGAGGGAGATTTTCAACCCAGATTATGCACTTTTCACTACATCAGATGCCGACAAAGTGATGTTCACTATAAATACCTCATTGCACTACAACCCGGACCATCTTCTCTACTTCAAATTCATCGGGAGGGTGATTGCAAAAGAAATCTATGACAACAAACTTCTCAAGTGCTACTTCCGCTTCTACATAGTCTTTGAAGGGGAAGAAGGGCAGGATGCCAGAGGCCTGTTGTTAGAATGGTATATGATCATATCGAGGGAGATTTTCAACCCAGATTATGCACTTTTCACTACATCAGATGCCGACAAAGTGATGTCCACTATAAATACCTCATTGCACTACAACCCGGACCATCTTCTCTACTTCAAATTCATCGGGAGGGTGATTGCAAAAGAAATCTATGACAACAAACTTCTCAAGTGCTACTTTACTCATTCCTTCTACAAGCATATTCTGGATATTCTGTTCAAGTACACACATATGGAAAGTGAGGATTACACTTTCTACAAAAGTCTCGTCTACTTGAAGAAGAACCATATCTCTAGCATTGGATATGATTTGACATTCAGTGCAGAGGTGCGAGGATTTGGAGTGACTGAGGTGAGGGAACTGGAACCAGATGGACAAAAAACATACCCATCACTGAAGAGAACAAGCTCGAGTACATACATCTGGTTTGTCAGATGAAAATGACTGGAGCCATCCACAAGCAACTGGATGCTTTCCTCAAAGGATTTTATGACATCATTCCCAACCGACTGATGGGTATTTCCAACAAACAGGAACTCAAATTGCTCATTTTCGACCTACCCAATCTTCATCAATGATCTCAAAGCAAACACTGAGTATTACAATTACCAGCACAGCTCCCTCCAGATTCAATGGATCTGGAGAGCCCCACAAGAATTCAACCTAGCTGAAAGTGAACAGTTCCTTCAGTTTGTGACCTGTACATTGAAAGTGCCAATTCAAGGCTTTTCAGCCGTTGAGGGTATGAATGGAGTCCAGAAATTCCAGATACACTATGACGAGAGGTCAACCAACAGATTTTCCTTCGGCTCATATCTTTTTCAATCAACTTGACTTGCCAGTGTATAACGACAGTCAGAAGCTGTGGAACAACCTTCTGAAAGCCAATCACGAGTGCTTGGAGGGCTTCAGATTCGCTCAATCCACTTTAATGGTTCTATAAAAGAGGCAGTCAAAATTATTGCATTTGAAAAATTCAGAAGAAGAGATTGTCACTAATATATGTTTAAATATGTTTTTATAAGTTTTAGGTTTAAATCCAGAGGAAAGATCAAGATTAGTATTCTAGTTCAAGCCTAGAAATTTTAGGGACCTCAACGAAATATGCATTCAATCACAAAATCTTCTATTTGCACATAGAGAAAGAGATCAATTAGAGTCACATTCAGATAGAAACGTACAACGAACATTTGAAGAAGAAGTTGCCAGAGCAGCATGCCACTTGTGGACAGGCCTTTCTTGGTGTTGGTCAATCATACCCGCATGTTGGACTTTGATGTGATACGACATTACTTCCGCAGTCAGCTGGAGCATGTTGATGAGGCAGTTCGTTGCAAAGAACTCCCCCTGCACATTGAGAGGGCATCCATCTTTGAGGACTCCTTCCACGAATTGCACCATTGTACTCCTGAGGTATGGAAGTACAGCTTCTACATAGTCTTTGAAGGGGAAGAAGGGCAGGATGCTGGAGGCCTGTTGTTAGACTGGTATATGATCATATCGAGGGAGATTTTCAACCCAGATTATGCACTTTTCACTACATCAAATGCCGACAAAGTGATGTCCACCATAAATACCTCATTGCACTACAACCCGGACCATCTTCTCCACTTCCAATTCATCGGGAGGGTGATTGCAAAAGAAATCTATGACAACAAACTTCTCAAGTGCTACTTTACTCATTCCTCCTACAAGCATATTCTGGATATTCTGTTCAAGTACACAGATATGGAAAGTGAGGATTACACTTTCTACAAAAGTCTCGTCTACTTGAAGAAGAACCATATCTCTAGCATTGGATATGATTTGACATTCAGTGCAGAGGTGCGAGGATTTGGAGTGACTGAGGTGAGGGAACTGGAACCAGATGGACAAAAAACATACCCATCACTGAAGAGAACAAGCTCGAGTACATACATCTGGTTTGTCAGATGAAAATGACTGGAGCCATCCACAAGCAACTGGATGCTTCCCTCAAAGGATTTTATGACATCATTCTCAACCGACTGATGGGTATTTCCAACAAACAGGAACTCAAATTGCTCATTTTCGACCTACCCAATCTTCATCAATGATCTCAAAGCAAACACTGAGTATTACAATTACCAGCACAGCTCCCTCCAGATTCAATGGTTCTGGAGAGCCCTACATGAATTCAACCTAGCTGAAAGGGCAAAGTTCCTTCAGTTTGTGACCTGTACATTGAAAGTGCCAATCCAAGGCTTTTCAGCCGTTGAGGGTATGAATGGAGTCCAGAAATTCCAGATACACTATGACGAGAGGTCAACCGACAGATTTTCCTTCGGCTCATATCTTTTTCAATCAACTTGACTTGCCAGTGTATGAGGACAGTCAGAAGCTGCGGAACAACCTTCTGAAAGCCAATCACGAGTGCTTGGAGGGCTTCAGATTCGCTCAATCCACTTTAATGGTTCTATAAAAGAGGCAGTCAAAACTATTGCATTTGAAAAATTCAGAAGAAGAGATTGTCACTAATATATGTTTAAATATGTTTTTATAAGTTTTAGGTTTAAATCCAGAGGAAAGATCAAGATTAGTATTCTAGTTCAAGCCTAGAAATTTTAGGGACCTCAACGAAATATGCATTCAATCACAAAATCTTCTATTTGCACATAGAGAAAGAGATCAATTAGAGTCACATTCAGATAGAAACGTACAACGAACATTTGAAGAAGAAGTTGCCAGAGCAGCATGCCACTTGTGGACAGGCCTTTCTTGGTGTTGGTCAATCATACCCGCATGTTGGACTTTGATGTGATACGACGTTACTTCCGCAGTCAGCTGGAGCATGTTGATGAGGCGGTTCGTTGCAAAGAACTCCCCCTGCACATTGAGAGGGCATCCATCTTTGAGGACTCCTTCCACGAATTGCACCATTGTACTCCTGAGGTATGGAAGTACAGCTTCTACATAGTCTTTGAAGGGGAAGAAGGGCAGGATGCCAGAGGCCTGTTGTTAGAATGGTATATGATCATATTGAGGGAGATTTTCAACCCAGATTATGCACTTTTCACTACATCAGATGCCGACAAAGTGATGTTCACTATAAATACCTCATTGCACTACAACCCGGACCATCTTCTCTACTTCAAATTCATCGGGAGGGTGATTGCAAAAGAAATCTATGACAACAAACTTCTCAAGTGCTACTTTACTCATTCCTTCTACAAGCATATTCTGGATATTCTGTTCAAGTACACAGATATGGAAAGTGAGGATTACACTTTCTACAAAAGTCTCGTCTACTTGAAGAAGAACCATATCTCTAGCATTGGATATGATTTGACATTCAGTGCAGAGGTGCGAGGATTTGGAGTGACTGAGGTGAGGGAACTGGAACCAGATGGACAAAAAACATACCCATCACTGAAGAGAACAAGCTCGAGTACATACATCTGGTTTGTCAGATGAAAATGACTGGAGCCATCCACAAGCAACTGGATGCTTTCCTCAAAGGATTTTATGACATCATTCCCAACCGACTGATGGGTATTTCCAACAAACAGGAACTCAAATTGCTCATTTTCGACCTACCCAATCTTCATCAATGATCTCAAAGCAAACACTGAGTATTACAATTACCAGCACAGCTCCCTCCAGATTCAATGGATCTGGAGAGCCCCACAAGAATTCAACCTAGCTGAAAGTGAACAGTTCCTTCAGTTTGTGACCTGTACATTGAAAGTGCCAATTCAAGGCTTTTCAGCCGTTGAGGGTATGAATGGAGTCCAGAAATTCCAGATACACAATGACAAGAGGTCAACCGACAGATTTTCCTTCGGCTCATATCTTTTTCAATCAACTTGACTTGCCAGTGTATGAGGACAGTCAGAAGCTGCGGAACAACCTTCTGAAAGCCAATCACGAGTGCTTGGAGGGCTTCAGATTCGCTCAATCCACTTTAATGGTTCTATAAAAGAGGCAGTCAAAACTATTGCATTTGAAAAATTCAGAAGAAGAGATTGTCACTAATATATGTTTAAATATGTTTTTATAAGTTTTAGGTTTAAATCCAGAGGAAAGATCAAGATTAGTATTCTAGTTCAAGCCTAGAAATTTTAGGGACCTCAACGAAATATGCATTCAATCACAAAATCTTCTATTTGCACATAGAGAAAGAGATCAATTAGAGTCACATTCAGATAGAAACGTACAACGAACATTTGAAGAAGAAGTTGCCAGAGCAGCATGCCACTTGTGGACAGGCCTTTCTTGGTGTTGGTCAATCATACCCGCATGTTGGACTTTGATGTGATACGACATTACTTCCGCAGTCAGCTGGAGCATGTTGATGAGGCAGTTCGTTGCAAAGAACTCCCCCTGCACATTGAGAGGGCATCCATCTTTGAGGACTCCTTCCACGAATTGCACCATTGTACTCCTGAGGTATGGAAGTACAGCTTCTACATAGTCTTTGAAGGGGAAGAAGGGCAGGATGCTGGAGGCCTGTTGTTAGACTGGTATATGATCATATCGAGGGAGATTTTCAACCCAGATTATGCACTTTTCACTACATCAGATGCCGACAAAGTGATGTTCACTATAAATACCTCATTGCACTACAACCCGGACCATCTTCTCTACTTCAAATTCATCGGGAGGGTGATTGCAAAAGAAATCTATGACAACAAACTTCTCAAGTGCTACTTCCGCTTCTACATAGTCTTTGAAGGGGAAGAAGGGCAGGATGCCAGAGGCCTGTTGTTAGAATGGTATATGATCATATCGAGGGAGATTTTCAACCCAGATTATGCACTTTTCACTACATCAGATGCCGACAAAGTGATGTCCACTATAAATACCTCATTGCACTACAACCCGGACCATCTTCTCTACTTCAAATTCATCGGGAGGGTGATTGCAAAAGAAATCTATGACAACAAACTTCTCAAGTGCTACTTTACTCATTCCTTCTACAAGCATACTCTGGATATTCTGTTCAAGTACACAGATATGGAAAGTGAGGATTACACTTTCTACAAAAGTCTCGCCTACTTGAAGAAGAACCATATCTCTAGCATTGGATATGATTTGACATTCAGTGCAGAGGTGCGAGGAGTTGGAGTGACTGAGGTGAGGGAACTGGAACCAGATGGACAAAAAACATACCCATCACTGAAGAGAACAAGCTCGAGTACATACATCTGGTTTGTCAGATGAAAATGACTGGAGCCATCCACAAGCAACTGGATGCTTTCCTCAAAGGATTTTATGACATCATTCCCAACCGACTGATGGGTATTTCCAACAAACAGGAACTCAAATTGCTCATTTTCGACCTACCCAATCTTCATCAATGATCTCAAAGCAAACACTGAGTATCACAATTACCAGCACAGCTCCCTCCAGATTCAATGGATCTGGAGAGCCCCACAAGAATTCAACCTAGCTGAAAGGGCACAGTTCCTTCAGTTTGTGACCTGTACATTGAAAGTGCCAATTCAAGGCTTTTCAGCCGTTGAGGGTATGAATGGAGTCCAGAAATTCCAGATACACAATGACAAGAGGTCAACCGACAGATTTTCCTTCGGCTCATATCTTTTTCAATCAACTTGACTTGCCAGTGTATAAGGACAGTCAGAAGCTGCGGAACAACCTTCTGAAAGCCAATCACGAGTGCTTGGAAGGCTTCAGATTCGCTCAATCCACTTTAATGGTTCTATAAAAGAGGCAGTCAAAACTATTGCATTTGAAAAATTCAGAAGAAGAGATTGTCACTAATATATGTTTAAATATGTTTTTATAAGTTTTAGGTTTAAATCCAGAGGAAAGATCAAGATTAGTATTCTAGTTCAAGCCTAGAAATTTTAGGGACCTCAACGAAATATGCATTCAATCACAAAATCTTCTATTTGCACATAGAGAAAGAGATCAATTAGAGTCACATTCAGATAGAAACGTTCAACGAACATTTGAAGAAGAAGTTGCCAGAGCAGCATGCCACTTGTGGACAGGCCTTTCTTGGTGTTGGTCAATCATACCCGCATGTTGGACTTTGATGTGATACGACGTTACTTCCGCAGTCAGCTGGAGCATGTTGATGAGGCAGTTCGTTGCAAAGAA